>NC_091188.1:10627269-10682269 GCF_040958095.1 Procambarus clarkii | reverse complement strand
TATCTTGAGATGATTTCGGGGCTTTTTAGTGTCCCCGCGGCCCGGTCCTCGACCAGGCCTCCACCCCCGGGAAGCAGCCCGTGACAGCTGACTAACTCCCAGGTACCTATTTACTGCTAGGTAACAGGGGCATTCAGGGTGAAAGAAACTTTGTCCATTTGTTTCTGCCTCGTGCGGGAATATATATATGTAATTATAGTCAATATTTTTAATATATTGATAATCCAATGTTTATTTCTTTCAGAGGACCATAAAGCATGTATTGTATTATTATGGTTACATTATTATTGTTCATGCAGTTCTCTCCTCCATATGAGTAGATTTGAAAACAGTCTTGTAAATATATTACTGAATATGTCCGGAAGGTAAACTCTATGATTCCCCGAGGATTCGAACTGGGGCTTCCAGAGAATCATATCACTTGCAGCTCAGTACTATAGCCTCTCAACCAGCGGATGCAATCAATAAGCAGTTGCTGGCTGAGTGGTTCATAGTACTGAACTGCCGGGGGGTACGGAGCTCTGGCGGTCCAGGTTCGCATCCTGGAGGATTCAATGAGAAGAAATATATATGTAAAAGAAATGAAATATCAATAGAGTATTAATTATATAAACACAAATCAGAACATGAAACGATGGAAGCAAACTGAATTAAATTACCGAAAGACCTGAGACTCTCTCAATTGTTTCAAGCAAAGGTTAAATAGATATATTTGAATGTTTTATTTATTGTTAAGTTATTTATTGTTTATTTTATTTGACCTTGTTAAGCTGGCGTTCGTCGCGACGCTCACAGTTCCTTTCTGTAATCAGGTTGGACTTGGCAACATAATAACCATTATGGCTCGTAGCATGAGACGTGAGCATGATAAAATGCACGAAAGAAGCGAGTGCAGACGAGGAGTCACAATAACGTGGCTGAAATATGTTGACCAGACCACACACTAGAAAGTGAAGGGACGACGACGTTTCGGTTCGTCCTGGACCATTCTTAAGTCGATTCTCACAATCGACTTGAGAATGGTCCAGGGCGGACCGAAACGTCGTCGTCCCTTCACTTTATAGTACGTGGTTTGGTCAACAAGAAGCGTGTCTCTGTATTAACCGACAGCCTGTGTGTGTATTTGACAACACATACACACACACACACACACACACACACACACACACACACACACACACACACACACACACACACACACACACAATAAAAACAATAAACCTGTGTCCAGGGCTGCAGGAACGAACAAGTTAGGCCAACATTTAGGAACGACTGCAATATATCCACCGACCGGATACGCACCCAACGGGGGAAAAAAAAGTGAAATTAGAGTTAAACTTTTTTTTTGTTTATGTTTAGAACTTGCTCAACAAACATACAATTATGAACAATTCAATAGTCAAGCAATATAATATACTTTTTTTCCACCGGTACCATGGAAACGAAATTATATTAACTCGTTGTTTGTATAAAACGTCAATTATTTTACTGTTTTGGTAAATATATCCTTAAAATAGTGAAAGATATATATATAAATATAAATATAAATATATATATATATATATATATATATATATATATATATATATATATATATATATATGTGTGTGTGTGTGTGTGTGTGTGTGTGTGTGTGTGTGTGTGTGTGTGTGTGTGTAACCACGCTACAAACAGCTACAGTGATGAAAGATTCCAGAAACAACTAACTGCTTCCCAACTGAAACTTTTAGCCTTCCTTGGGCTGTCACTTTTTTTCCTTTCTTCATACAGCTGGCCCTACACACCCTCTCTCACACACCTGGCTCTACACTCCCTCTCTCACACAGCTGGCCCTACACACCCTCTCTCACACACCTGGCTCTACACTCCCTCTCTCACACAGCTGGCCCTACACACCCTCTCTCACACACCTGGCTCTTCACTCCCTCTCTCACACAGCTGGCCCTACACACCCTCTCTCACACACCTGGCTCTACACTCCCTCTCTCACACAGCTGGCCCTACACACCCTCTCTCACACACCTGGCTCTACACACCCTCTCTCACACACCTGGCTCTACACTCCCTCTCTCACACAGCTGGCCCTACACTTCCTCTCTCACACAGCTGGCCCTACACTTCCTCTCTCACACAGCTGGCCCTACACTTCCTCTCTCACACAGCTGGCCCTACACTTCCTCTCTCACACAGCTGGCCCTACACTTCCTCTCTCACACAGCTGGCTCTACACTCCCTCTCTCACACAGCTGGCTCTACACTCCCTCTCTCACACAGCTGGCTCTACACTCCCTCTCTCACACAGCTGGCTCTACACTCCCTCTCTCACACAGCTGGCTCTACACTCCCTCTCACACAGCTGGCTCTACACACCCTCTCACACAGCTGGCCCTACACACCCTCTCTCACACACACAAACCCTTCTTTCTCTCATAATTACCTCACTTTCATTAAAGCCTATTCCGCTCCCGCCTCATTAGACCACTCCAATAATCTTCCCCTCTCCCCCCCCCAACTCACTCTTTAACCTCATACTTAATCCAAATATGACTTATTTGCCGTCTCCTACCTACCTTTTGTTGGTTCCGGGGAAACATTGTCCCGGCGGCCCGGTCTCTAACGCGACCTACTGGTTGGTTGGTCCCGCTGACAACGCTAATCATAGAGACAAAGTTTTTTTTTCAATTATTCTGCTTCTATTACACGGTTTTTTTCTCTCTCTCTTGATGCTTCCACAAGCAGTGCGCTCTCTTTCTCTCTCTCTCTCTCTTGATGCTTCCACAAGCAGTGCGCTCTCTTTCTCTCTCTCTCTCTCTCTCTCTCTCTCTCTCTCTCTCTCTCTCTCTCTCTCTCTCTCTCTCTCTCTCTCTCTCTCTCTCTCTCTCTCTCTCTCTCTCTTGATGCTTCCACAAGCAGTGCGCTCTCTTTCTCTCTCTCTCTCTCTCTCTCTCTCTCTCTCTCACCTCATCCCCCGCCTCACACCCAACCGCTTCCGCCCCGCCACCCTCTACGACAGGTTGTCCCCTTGTGCTTTATCGACCACCAAACTCCAGGACACTCATTAAAAGGTCCAGGAATCGTTTCCTACGGCAGGACAGAGACATTTGGGCGCTGTTTCCTTTCACCTGATGCGCCTTGTTCATCTTGCAATCAATCGATGCCTGAGAGGAAGACAACTTTTGAGGCTTGCATCCTGGGATAGGCTATCCCAGGATGCAACCCACAACAGGTTGCATCCTTATTAAAATATATATTTAAAAAATATATATTCTCTTACAAATTAAATATGATATATTGTACGATACGTTGAATTCTGTATCTAAAAATAATCGACCCCAGAAGTTATGCACGATCAATCTTGAGGTTATCTTGAGATGATTTCGGGGCTTTAGTGTCCCCGCGGCCCGGTCCTCGACTAGGCCTCCACCCCCAGGAAGCAGCCCGTGACAGCTGACTAACTCCCAGGTACCTATTTACTGCTAGGTAACAGGGGCATTCAGGGTGAAAGAAACTTTGCCCATTTGTTTCTGCCTCGTGCGGGAATCGAACCCGCGCCACAGAATTACGAGTCCTGCGCGCTATCCACCAGGCTACGAGGCTCCCGCTATCACCAGGCTACGATAGATAAGGTATTTGTATAATTAGGATTGTAAGATTATGATTAAGTGTTGAAATGAGCTAAAAAAAAAAAATCTCGAATCCTCGCTACAAAAGCCAATGAATGATAGAAATAGACATAAAACAGACAAACACCGTCATTCACAGACATTGTGCTCAGCGTTCACTCTGAACTCATGCAATTATCCTTGTTTTTTCGCATTAGCAACATATGCAAGGAAAAAAATATATGCAGAATCAATTTGCTTGTCTTCAGGTCGCGTTCCCTAGATAAAAAAGAAAGATACTTTTATCATCCGAACGATTCACTTTTTTTTCTTCAGCTGTTGTCTTAAGCTTTTTTTGTTTTTTGTTTGCATTTGTAAAATACCCGTATCTGTGCAGCGAGCTTTTAAATATCCCATTTTAACCCATATTTTTACACTCCTCGAATATTTCTTTCCCCCTCTCTCTGTGTATCTCATTTCCATTATTTCCCCTCACTCGGGGTATTTCTCTCTTCCCTTTGTTTATCTCCCGTCCCATATTCTCCCTTTCCCCTCTGTTTATCTCCCTGTACTTCTCCCTCCTCCCCCTTGCTCTCTCTCTTACAGCATCATCAGCCTCTGGGCCACATACATCTCCTGGACAGCCTCCACCACAACCCATTTCCCGTCCCTGTCTCTTTTTATCCCCACATTTGTCAGGGCACACGGCTGCCCACACTATAATATCCCTATATTCTCCCCACTCCCCCCCCCCCCACACGTCTCATTTCTTCCCCCGCCACACCTTCCTTGAGTTCGATTCCCTGAGTCTCTTAAGGAGTATTCAGTCATGCGGATTGTCAAGTGACAGTCATTGCGTTTACTAAGAAATATTTCGTTTTATTTTTAATGTTGTACATAAAGTGTTTGTTTTTAAGTACATTTGTACTTTTCAGAGACACGTTTCATTAAAGAATGTTGTTCTATGATAAAATTCCACATTTCGTGGCAGTGAAGGTAGTTTTATATATATATATATATATATATATATATATATATATATATATATATATATATATATATATATGTCGTACCTAGTAGCCAGAACGCACTTCTCAGCCTACTATGCAAGGCCCGATTTGCCTAATAAGCCAAGTTTTCCTGAATTAATATATTTTCTCTAATTGTTTTCTTATGAAATGATAAAGCTACCCATTTCATTATGTATGATGTCAATTTTTTTTTATTGTAGTTAAAATTAACGTAGATATATGACCGAACCTAACCAACCCTACCTAACCTAACCTAACCTATATTTATAGGTTAGTTTAGGTAGCCGAAAAAGTTAGGTTAGGTTAGGTTAGGTAGCCGAAAAAGTTAGGTTAGGTTAGGTTAGGTAGTCGAAAAACAATTCATGAAAACTTGGCTTATTAGGCAAATCGGGCCTTGCATAGTAGGCTGAGAAGTGCGTTCTGGCTACTAGGTACGACATTATATATATATATATATATATATATATATATATATATATATATATATATATATATATATATATATATTTATATATATATATATATATATATGTGGTGTAGTGGTTATAGAGCGCTCACACACACACACACACACACACACACACACACACACACACACACACACACACACACACACACACACACACACACACTCGTCTCGAAAGCCAAAACGAACTAAGCTCGAGTCTAGGCAGGGTTGGACGAGTGAACATTTCTTCCCTGATTATTCCTGTTCACCAAGCGGTGATTGCTTATAAAGTCACTAGTACATCGTGTTCTGGGGAAAAAACAATGTGGGAACAGTTTCGGCTAAGCTTGTGTGAGGGAGACCTCTTAGGGAGCCGGTCGGACGAGCGGACAGCACGCTGGACTTGTGATCCTGTGGTCCTGGGTTCGATCCCAGGCGCCGGCGAGAAACAATGGGCAGAGTTTCTTTCACCCTATGCCCCTGTTACCTAGCAGTAAAATAGGTACCTGGGTGTTAGTCAGCTGTCACGGGCTGCTTCCTGGGGGTGGAGGCCTGGTCGAGGACCGGGCCGCGGGGACACTAAAAAAGCCCCGAAATCATCTCAAGATAACCTCAAGATAGCCTGCCAACACTGAGCTCTATGTGGGAGAGCTTCTATTAGCCTACAAATACAACTTATATATAAGACTTAATTGAAATCCACAAATTAGGCAAAATTGGGAATTAATTTTGTCAATAAAGATGTTAAAAATAATAATAACTTAAATAAACTTTGCGTGGATGCCAATGGCACAAGATAAGATCTGAGGTGAGGTCAACTGACAGGAAAAAAAAAACTAGTTTATTTTGGACTACATCAAGAATTCAGACGTAGTGGGAAGGATACGAAGTTTTTTTTTTATTTTTGTTTGGCACTGTATCAAGATTTTTTTTATGTAAAGGTGAGGAAGGTCTATACCTGATCAACCAGGCTGTGACTCATACGTTAGGCTGCGAGCAGCCGCGTCTAACAGCCTGGTTGATCAGTCCAGCAACCAGGAGGCCTGGTCGACGACCGGGCCGCGGGGACGCTAAGCCCCTGAAGCACCTCAAGGTAAAGGTGCCTCTGGTGTGGGAATGGTATCCTAGTCGTTGACGAGTGAGACTTTTTATTATTAAAGATGCTGAGAAGATGAGAAATATCATTTGACTTCTAAAGTTGGTGTCTGGTGAGTTAGTCGCATTCTTTACGGTCACTGAGATTGATTTGTGATCACTTTGATTTTGTTTCCAACACAAAACGGATAACTTTGAAATCAAGAATAATAATAATGGTGGATCATTTCAATCCATCATCTAAAATGATAGTCCTTAGAACAACTATTTGGTCGAACGTACAAAAAATGGACTGTTACAGCCAATTTGTTACTGTTCACATTTTGAACTATAACTGTGGCAAAGTACAGTACACATTTCTACTATATATCAGGCCTAGTACAGCGACAATACGTATTATATTATGCCTAAGACACTGTTCAGTAGGCCTAGGATTGCTTGGACAGATTTGGTTAGGCTTTTTAGTTACTTTTAAAACGTTCAGTATGGCGCATTTTGGCTATACCAAATGGGAAGTTTATTGGGTCCAACAAGTTTATTGGCTGAGGATTTATTGATTCTAGATCAGTGATACCCAATGTGGGGAGCAGCGCCCCCTCTGTGGGCACTCAGGGCGCCCTGGGGGGCACCCTGGGGCACGAGGGCACGGCACTAGGGGCAGTATGTGCCGCTCAGAACGCTGACTGCTTATTTAACATGTTGTTGAAGATTTAGCTACTCAGAACGAAATGTCCATGAGGCACGGGCTATGGTGAGCCCGTAAACATTGGACCCCTCTATATATAGGTGACTTCAGGGTGTTTCTTGTGACCATTTGTCACAATGTTTATTGTGACAAATGTTTATTGTGACAATTTGTTTATGTTGCTGAGAGATTTGAGGCTCCTATATGGTTGGCTATTTCATATTGGGTTGTAAGTCCATTTTTAGAGCCTGGAGCATTTGCAGTTGAATAGGAACTAATTCAGCTGAAATGTGACAAGAGTTGAAGCCAAAGTTTTAGAAATCACACCAAAAATGTTGGCTACGTAGGAAAATCTCGGTTCGCTATCCTGCAATATGGACAGGGGGTTAAAAATTTCAGGCGTGCATTTTCAACGTCATATTTGATGGCGCGCGGTACTATAGCCAGGTCATTCAACTTTTTATAAAGCAGAGAACCTACTTCAGATTACTGATCGTGGTGATTAAAACTCCTGCTAAGTAATATTAGCCTGACACTAAAAAAAAAAAAATCTAGCAAATCATCCGACTCATCCATCACATTAACAAAGTTGACGAGAAAGGGACTTAAAAGTCTACAGGACCTTCGATTTACAAATTGATTTGTACCATTTAAATGGCTTTTAAGACTTTGTGAATCTGGTGCATCGGATTTTGATTGAACGTGCGGGTATATTAATCCTCCCAGTCTCCTGGGCCTCGGGTACAGTGTTCGATTCCCGGTAGTCCAATTTATGACTGAACTGGTTTTCGGATTCGTAGAAGTGATTACTACCTCATGTTCCATAAACAGATCATAACAAAGCCAATAAAGGTAGAAAACGGCGCAAGGGGTAACTGAAGACCAGTTTATATAACTAAGATCGCGGAAGTAAACAAATGTTCTGGGAATCACTCTTCTGATTAACAAATTATGGAAAGCGAGCTAGCTAATCGGCCTGGAGTATGCTTTACTAGAATTGGTTTAAGAAAACCTAAGTTCGTACATTTCTGATTAGGTTAGGAGGCTGGATTTTGTACGTAGTAGCAAATCAAGAGAATGTGCCGAATCAAAAGTCCAGGGGCCAGATTCACGAAAACACTTACGAACCTGTCCATCTTTTCTCAATCTTTGGCGGCTTTGTTTCCAATTATTAAACAGTTAATGAACTCCGAAGCACCAGGAAGCTGTTTATAACAATAACAACAGTTGAATGGGAAGTTTCATGCTTGTAAACTGTTTAATAAATGTAACCAAAGCCGTCAAAGATTGAGAAAAGATGTACACGTTCGTAAGTGCTTGCGTAAGTACTTTCGTGAATCTGACCCCCCTGGGAGATGATCCACGCGCATGCGTAACTACGACAAAATAAACCAAAGTTATTCAACCCCACGAACCACATCAACTCCTACCTGTGTCCAGC
This sequence comes from Procambarus clarkii, assembly GCF_040958095.1. Classification (NCBI taxonomy): domain Eukaryota; kingdom Metazoa; phylum Arthropoda; class Malacostraca; order Decapoda; family Cambaridae; genus Procambarus; species Procambarus clarkii. The sequence continues at coordinate 10,673,967 of NC_091188.1, read as the reverse complement.
CCAACAAGGGCAAATGATAGGACACTTGCAGGCATCACCTGGAGGTCACACACAACGCTACCGAGGGGAAAAAAACAGCTATTTCACGTTACTGATTTGTTGATAAGTGATGCTCAAAGATTGCCGAGCCTCCAGCCTTCCTGAGGTGTGGTGGCCATGGTGGATTATCGTTAACTGTTTGTGTTATAGCGAGGGAGAGGAGGTGGGGGTGAAATAGGAAGCAATAGGAATACCTAACATAGGAAGGTGGGGGATTTTGCCCGTAACGCTGTGCGTATTTGTGGCTAAGGTATTGTATGTACAAGCTCTATCTATAAATCCAACATTATGTTTGTAACTCATCTTCTGTGTACGTACTTTCACCTGAATAAACATTTTGATGTTGATATTTCTATTTTGAAATGAGGGAGGAAGGTGGGGGAGGCAATAGGGAGGAAGGTGGGGGGGGCAATAGGGAGGGAGGTGGGGGTGCGATAGGGAGGGAGATGGGGGTGCAATTGAAGTGGAGAGGGTAATGTGGCCTATGAAAACGGGATGGGTAACGCTGTGTAATGGGAACATTGGAAATATGATGGCATAAAGCAGTATGTGGAAACACCGTATCGTGGGAGAAGTGTGAGGAGAGAGAGGTATGGTACAGGTACTTACCTATCACTGACTACGGAGATGTGAGCTCTAGCTCTTCATGCCCCGCCTACCACCCTTCTTGTACCCGTGGCCCTTAAAGCTTCACTATTCTAACAATCACAATCTTTGTCGAACCTTTCCTTTAAAGTTGTGAATGGAGGAGGAGGACGCTTCCATAATTTCTTATCCTCGACCGTCCAAGTGATTGGGCACCATTCCTTTCCCCTCGTCCCATCCCAAATCTTCATCCTATCCCCATCCAAGTGCTATATAGTCGTAATGACTTGGTGCTTTCCCCTTACAGTTCTTTTCTTCCTTCTCTCAGTGAATTCCACTTGTTGACCACCTGTACAGGGTGCGAGTATTTATTTCTTGAACTCATTTGCGATTCCAGCTTCCACTTGTGTCCTCTTGTCCTTCTGTCTCCCAACTTAGAGAGGTTGTCCTTGTCCACCTTGTCTATTCCCCTCATTATCTTGAACGTTGTTATCATATCATTATCATAGAGGTGTGAGGAGGAGAGGTATTTTATCTGTAGTAAACCTGAATAGGGTTTCGAGGGTTCTTCTAGTCCCCGAGCCCGGCCTACGGGGCCAGGCTCGACTTGTGATAACTTGGTCCAACAGGCGGTTGCCTGAAGCGGCCCGGAAATATGAGGAGCAGGAGTGTAAGGAAACTGGTACCAGGGAGGGAGAGAGGTTTGAGAGCAAGCGTTAATTTTCGTCAAATTATTGGTGTCTTATACACTATATAGCTGCATTGGGTGCCACGACGATCCCAGGAAACACACACCGAAACTACGACGTTGGTACAACGTTCGAACAAGTTTTAACACCTAACTAGTTATAACAACCAATATAGCAAGTTGTACCAACGTTCTAATACGTCATAAACACGATAAACCAAGTTGTAACAAGCGGAAAATAGGGACTGTTACGGTTTGTGTTTCCAGGAATTCCACCTCCAAGTAACAAAGGTCAATAATAACTTCAAAGTTTATAATGTTTGCAGTATATACATACACGTATTATTCCTAGATTTTCTTGCTTTAGAATTAGGCAAGAATGCTAGTCTTCATTAATGTAAGAAAAGCTATTTTTAATAATACGAGATTGAAAGGTTTTATATAAATTTGAATCTCATGTCTTTTGTTCAGATTTCTTTCCTATTTTCTCTCAAAATATATATTTTTTACTATTTTATGTTATCAAAATATTAGTAATTTTGCAGAGCTGCGCAATATTCTAGCCCCTTAAACAACCCGCCCGCCTTCAGGGACTTGGGTTGGTGAGTGCATTAGTTCTCTTATTTAGTGCCCGACTGCTTCCACCAACATACTGCAGCCCACTCTTCTTGCTGGCCAGAGATATAGCCCGCCCGCCCAGGGGTAACTTAACCTAATTTCATTATCAGTCTCATGATATATTTCCCACAGTTCGCGTGAAGATAAACGTAAGAGTTGTACCTCCAGAGGCGAAGTCGAGATGGCAAGCAACTCCATCTTCCCGCCCATCCTCAAAACATTGGATAAATGCTCGCTCATCCATCCGCATTTCCTCAACTCTCTTTCCCCCTCTTAAAACGATTTGAGAAAATGCACTTTTGGGTACATCTGCTGCTTGTACGAGCTTAAGCTGAGGACTCGTCCTCGTGTTAAAATCGTCCAAGCATTCATCAAATTTTCTGTGGCGAATTATTTAAAATGTTTAAAATATATTGCACATTGTTGCATAGTTAGGCTTAGGGTTGCATAGTTAGGCTTAAAGTTGTATAGTTAGGCTTAGGGTTGCATAGTTAGGCTTAGGGTTGCATAGTTAGGCTTAGGTTTGCATAGTTAGGCTTAAAGTTGCATAGTTAGGCTTAGGGTTGCACAGTTAGGCTTAGGGTTGCATAGTTAGGCTTAGGGTCTCGTAGGCCTGGTGGATAGCGCGCAGGACTCGTAATTCTGTGGCGCGGGTTCGATTCCCGCACGAGGCAGAAACAAATGGGCAAAGTTTCTTTCACCCTATGCCCCTGTTACCTAGCAGTAAATAGGTACCTAGGTGTTATTCAGCTGTCACGGGCTGCTTCCTGGGGGTGGAGGCCTGGTCGAGGACCGGGCCGCGGGGACACTAAAGCCCCGAAATCATCTCAAGATATCCTCAAGATAGGGTAATTTGGTTAAGTGCTTTAACTTGATAAATATTTCAAATCATCCTCAAACTGTCTTCACCCAAACTGTGGTTGTCACCAAATGCATAATCGTAATTTCTTTTATTACTGTTGATGAGCTGTTGATTTGAGGATGAGTTGTTGGCTTGAGGATGAGTTGTTGGCTTGAGGATGAGCTGTTGGTTTGAGGATGAGCTGTTGGTTTGAGGATGAGTAGTTGCCTTGAGGTTGAGCTAATGTTTTATGGATGGACGATGCTGCTTTGAGGATGGGTTGATGATTCCAGAGATGGGCTCTGGCCAGCGAGGTGCTGGAGCGGGGACGCACACGCCTGGGATTCACAAGTGGGACCCAGCTTCCAGGTACTCCTGGAAAATATATATATTTACACTAGGGAAATGTGAGGGCCAGCTGTTAGTGTAGCAAAGGATCATTGTGTGTGGACCAGCTGATGGTGTGGACCAGCTGGTGGTGTGGACCAGCTGGTGATGTGGACCAGCTGCTGGTGTGGCCCAGCTGGTGGTGTGGACCAGCTGGTGGTGTGGACCAGCTGGTGATGTGGACCAGCTGCTGGTGTGTTGCAGCAAGTTCAACCAATACAGTCAACGATATACATGAATCGCTACTTGTGCCTATTGTATTTTAACAGGAGCTACAGTCTGCTTACTATAGTCATAAGTCATCAGATCAAAAACATTAAAAAGGATCTCTACAAGAAATCCTTTATTGCTGCAAATGAAAATTTTAGCTAAAACATTCATTCTCCATTAGCCGCACCCTAATACATGTAGAACTGTTTTCTGAACCATATGGAATAGACACTTCAGTCTTCATAAAATGCCGAAACACATCCAATGAGCAAAATATTTCGTGTTGGAGTCGATATGTACAACATATCTGCTGATAATATTTATAAATAGGAACCCATTACGTCAGTATAATATTAGCCAGGCTGAGTTCTAAGTGTGTGTGTGTGTGTGTGTGTGTGTGTGTGTGTGTGTGTGTGTGTGTGTGTGTGTGTGTGTGTACTTACCTAATTGTGCTTGCGGGGGTTGAGCTCTGGCTCTTTGGTCCCGCCTCTCAACCGTCAATCAACAGGTGGTGTGTGTGTGTGTACTTACCTAGTTGTACTTACCTGGTTGTGCTTGTGGGGGTTGAGCTCTGGCTCTTTGGTCCCGCCTCTCAACTGTCAATCAACTGATGTACAGGTTCCTGAACCTACTGTACCTCTATCATATCTACACTTGAAATTGTGTATGGAGTCAGCCACCACCACATCACATCACTTCCTAATGCATTCCATTTGTCTACTACTCTGACACTGAAAAAAAAAATCTTTCTAATGTCTCTGTGGCTCATTTGGGAATTCAATTTCCACCTGTGTCCCCTAGTGCGTGTACCCTACCGTTATGAAATACAGAGAGCAACACATTCACCATAAACTGTCCATCTTGATCACAAGCAGACACTTGTACTTATACTAACAACTCTAGTACATACAGCAACACTAAACGGCACCAGTACACTACCTCCTGCAAACGGTGCCAGTTAGGTTAGGCAAGGCTAGGGGGGGAAAGTTAGGTAAAGCTAAGGCAGGTTAGGTTATGCAACGCTATGCGGGAAGGGTAGGTAAAGCTAAGGCAGGTTAGGTTACGCAAGGCTATGGGGGTAGGTTAGGTAAAGCTATGGTAGGTTAGGTTAGACAAGGCTAGGGGGGTAAATTAGGTACGTTACGTTGATTAAGACTGTGTTCACAACACAGGCTGAAAATGAACGAAGCACGTTTCGAGTCATGGCTTCGAACATGGTTAAAGTGGACTACGTGAACCCGAGAGGCTGTTGCTTTGATGATGGGCTGACCGGTTCACACACGCGGGTGATCAGAGCATGAAGCTTAACACTTAACAAATAGCGACATTGTTATGAGGTTAAAAAAAAAAAGGTTGATGATCTACAAGTGAATGAAATTCAATAGAATAGAAACATATCTGCTCTTCCATTTTCTATCGATTTTTTTTGGGGGGACTACGTTAAAAATTCAGAACTCTGACACTGTATCAAAGATAAATCGCACTTGTTATACACTAGGCTCCACTGCATAATTACAAGACTAAGCTGTACCTAGAAACCGCAGCTTGTGCGGTTCAAGTTAATTAGTTACCTGAAGGCTACAGCCAGGCTCAAGTTTAATATATCAATTGATCGTTCTGGCAACAGCTGTTCGGTAGCAAGTAATGACAACAACACCAATTAACTCCATGTCAGTTGGGGCCTGAAGGCAACACAGGTCTTGAGGGTGTTTCATGCTACACTGTGTTGCAGGTGTGGGTGTTACATGACGCTACACTGAGATGCAGGTGTGGGTGTTACAGGACGCTACACTGAGATGCAGGTGTGGGTGTTACAGGACGCTACACTGAGATGCAGGTGTGGGTGTTTCATCACTACAACACTGTAGCACGTGTGGGTGTTCCATCCTGCCAACACTGTCTTGTCTTAATAACCCTCACAAATTTTGATAGGGCTTAAGCCCAACACCAGACCAAGATATAAATTTAGACATATTTCTGACAATATATTTATTTCTAGACTTTATTCACTTTTAAGTGATTATAAAGGGATTTCTAGAAATTTTGAAATTTAGAATTTCTAGAAGCTTCAGAAACTTTACATCAACAGATACAAGGATTAGCCTAGCCTGGATCAAATTCCCTGTGACCTTTAATATGTTGAACTTATATACCTTTAGATTTCCAGAGGGTTTAAAATGCTTGTAAACCAAAAACATTGCAGTCTTTATGTCAGCAATTTCTAAAGGATATTAAGACATGTAACATAAGAAAGTCAGTTCCTAAGAGCACAGTATAACAAACGTTCCTAGGGACATAAGATATCAATGAAGTATCCATCTGTGGGTATCCTTGCTCACTGTGAGTTTTATTCCGTTTATAGATAACAAGGTTTGAAGTTGACAAAAGGTTATGGTTATCATTGCATCTTGCAGTCCATTACAACAACTGCTGCTGCTTGTAGGGTTACTCAACTCTGGTGAGGAGAGGCTAGGCTGCCGCCGGCACTATATCAACGCCGTTTGTAGTTACATCGCGTATGTATTTATTGTCGATTCCCTTTATATAAATGTTTATTTCAGCTATCATAGTTCTGGCGTTTAATCATTGTATTGACAGTATGGCGCTTTATGTTATTACGAGAAGCGATAACGAGGCTAAAACATTACTGGACACGAGCTATGTTTTGTCTAAAAACTATGTGGTTATTTGTTGTTAAATGTAAAATGTACCATAATTACGAAATTTTTATTGCAAGGAAACGTGATCCTGGATGGGCAATTTTTTTTAATATAAATATATATCATTGATATTAATAGAACATTCGAGTTTGATTTGAAGAAGTTTCATGGGTTGGTATTGGGCTTAAGGCTACAACCACGGGAGGGTCAACCAACAAAAATATATAAGCAACCAAATCTCGTAAATACAGAGATCTTGAGCACCACTACAATTTTGTCCCCATTGCCTTGGATACACTTGGTGCCTGGGGTAAAAGTGCCACTAGTTTTTTGAAGGAGCTGGGTTCTAAGCTAATTGAAACAACAAAGAGACCCTAGAACCGCCAGCTTCCTCTTTCAGCGCCTTAGTGTGGCGATACAGAGAGGAAACGCACACTGCGTCTCCTCTCTCTATCTTCCTGCCCGTCATCTGAGGAGCTGGAGGAACTCGACAACCTGTAACAACTAGCCCTGTACCTTGCAGGAAACCAATGTTGTAACCTATTTTTTGTAATGAAGTTTTAAATAAAATAAAATGACAAATACACAATATATAGGGGTGGTAGGAGAAGACCATGTATATATTATATATATATAATGAGAAGATATGATTATATATATATGAGAAGATAATATTAGTGTTCAGTGAGAAACCACAAGGTCTCCTCTGAATACTTTTTATTTTCTTCTCCGAGGCTATGGGTCCCCACATTGGCACCAGAGGTGGTACCCTCACAAACATATTATATATTATATATATTATATATATATATATATATATATATATATATATATATATATATATATATATATATATATATATATATATATATATATATATATATATAATCCCTGAACTGTAAAATCCCCGCTCCTGTGCCAGGTAAGTTCACTACGGGCTTCCCATAGCCCGTGCTACTTGGAACTTTTTGTTCCTAGTAGCTGAATCTAAAGCAACCAAAAACAACAACAACAAATCCCCCGAAAGTGTGTATTAGTTTGGATTTGGTGTTGAACTGAAAACTTACCAACCTCGATAGTTATGAAATCCATACGAGTGCTCGATATCCCAAGCACCACATACATGTTCATGATGAACACGCCCCAGTTCGTCATGACAATCGACTTGAGAATAGTCCAGGACAGACCGAAACGTCGTCGTCCCTTCATCTTTTAGTGTGTGGTCTGGTCAACACGCCCCAGAACTAATGTTCCCAACCATTGTGTGTGTGTATACACCGTAGACCAAACTATACTCTACGAAGGATATATATTCCTTGCATTAAATTGGTTTGGAGTTGGGTTTAAGGCTTATAAACCTCTAGAGAGTTATTAAGGCCACCACAACAACTTACTGTCCAACCCAGTTAGTTTACTTTAGTCCTGAATATGGTCCAGGACGAAAGTAAACTCTTGGTGTATATATACACCGAGAAGAGGTATATATATATATATATATATATATATATATATATATATATATATATATATATATATATATATATATATATATATATATATATATATATATAGCACTCGAAGTATTATAGTTCCTGTCTTGAACTACCACATCATTTTCTAATGAAATAATACATAAATATCGCCAATTAAATAATATAATAAATTTTGTATAAAACAAATGAATAAATGCAAAACATAAATTATACATCAAATAACTAAAAATATATATTTTGTTTTGCACGACGATAAACACAATTTTTGTTTCATTCTAATACAGATCCACAACAATAAGTTTATAGGGACCAAAAACACAGATCAAAGCTGTCGTTATGTTTGTGTGTGTAAGCGACGAGCGTCACTAATTTGACAGGTGTAGATGAATCATTTTTACAAATGTAGATGAATCAGTTTTGACACGTGTAGATTAATCATGTTGACAGGTGTAGAATAATCACTAACCTGCTTTGTTTCCACATCGACCCTGGCTTGCGGTTCTCTGGACGTGGAATAATAGTGGTTGAGCTCAATCAGGTGAAACGAACACTCGGATCTAACGCGAGCACTCTGTATACACCAGAAGTGTTAAGGCACGTGGCCGAAGAAGCAGCAGCTGGCGCACTCGCTCTGAATCACCGTGAGAGGCAAATCCCATCGTTACCTCCGCCTGGCGTTGCTCCTTCCCTTGGAACTATTAAGAAAAGAGGCGCCACCCACCACGCTACAAGCACAGCACCATTCTCAAAAGCACGGCATGTGAAACACAAAATAACGCACCACCAACGCAACACTCGCAATATGCACCATACAGCCAGCACAACACACGGTAGACATGAACATTGGGATGCGTAACGTATAAATGGTTCAAGAACCTAAGACTTTTCTAAATACCGCGTCTTACACATGTGAAAAGAAGGGAAAGTGAGGATGTGTTGGTACGTCCTGGGGCCCGATCACGTCGTGTCCTCAGAGGAGTGAAAGTTTCTCTCCCACTTTTCTGGTTACTTGGTTTAGCTGCCATGAGGACTTCTGTCGTCTCATTTCTTATTAAGTTTTAATTTTAGCTCGGTTTTCAATCTTTACTCCTTTACTTACCTCTCACTTCGTCTTCCGTTATCTCCTTTCCCGTTACCTCCTTTTCCCTCACCTTCCCTCCTGTCTGATAAACATTTGTTTCAGCCACGTTATAGTGATCTATTCTATGCATAACTTATAATTTTATGAAGAAAAAAATGCGGCGCAGCGCATGCTGGTGAAAACTGAGAATTCCTCAAAAAAGATTCCCAAATAGATTATTCACGCCATTATTAGAACATGATTGTATGAGGAAATTATGCCTCAAAATGGGTAGTGCAGCAGTTTTCTCAACCAAAAAATCTTCTCCTACAGTTGAGGGTACGAGCAAGGATGGAGTGATCCTGAGACACGCGCGCTAACTGACTCTCAGTAATCACCAGCAACTCTACGCCGGAATCAGTCTTCCTTCCTTGTCCTTGCTTCAGGAAGCTCAGAAACGAGAAGACGATGAATCACTGCTGAAGTCTTCTATTCATCAGCTGTCCTCTGAGGAGATTCAGTAACCCACCGGCCGTCTTCACACACCGGCAAATCCTCAATTGCATCACAGTGATATCTCACACACACACACACACACACACACCTGACTCTCTCGACTCTCGAGACTAAAATGAGGTGATATCTTGTCTCGCCTGAAAAACGAGCTACCTCTTCTCTGACTGGGTTCGGCGTTATATCTCTGATATCGTAGCCGATAGGAACTGGTCACTTGATCGATCATCTCTGAGTTCTTAAGGTTGAAAACCTTAACAACTTGACAACCTTCAAAACTCCTATAAGGTACAGGGAACTATAATATATATATATATATATATATATATATATATATATATATATATATATATATATATATATATATATATATATATATTTAACGATAGACGCCCAGTAAACCCTCCCGGCCAGGATACGAAACCTGGCCAAAGCGCTCGCGAAGCGCCAAGCGAAAGTTTCACCACTGTACCACGGGGACTGCACATCAATGTTATCAAATAGATGAACAGAGAAAACAAATGATGTCACTTATTTGTTTATCAAAAGAAACTTTTAATGCCCGAAGACATCAAAATATTGACCTAAAATGACATGTTATTATCTCGTCTTCCTAGAAAGAATTTGGAAAGTCAATATGACTCAAATACGGGACAATAAACAAAAGGTATTGGGGGATTCAATAATACATTCTAGATGAAATTCCAACGTGTATTATTAGTCCGTAGAACTCGGGGTATGAAATTAGGATAATGATCCCCTGGCAGTCCCACCTGGGATACCGAGGCCTCATCCCTCACCAAATGATCAGTCGTCAAAATGGAGAGTCAGACTGCTGTAATTTCGCAGCTGAATTTAGAGACTCGGCTCTTATATATATATATATATATATATATATATATATATATATATATATATATATATATATATATATATATATATATATATATATGGTATCACCTCAGGTGCAAATGTAGGGACCCATAGCCTCGGAGAAGAAAAAGAGTACTCATAGAAGACCTTGTGGATCTTTACTATTTTCTTCTCTTACCACCCCTATTCTTTTTGTATATGTATGTATGTATGTATGTATGTATGTATGTATGTATGTATGTATGTATGTATGTATGTAAATATATGTAAATATATATAAATATATATATATATATATATATATATATATATATATATATATATATATATATATATGTCGTACCTAGTAGCCAGAACGCACTTCTCAGCCTACTATGCAAAGCCCGATTTGCCTAATAAGCCAAATTTTCATGAATTAATGTTTTTTCAACTACCTAACCTACCTAACCTAACCTAACCTAACTTTTTCCGCTACCTAACCTAACCTAACCTATAGAGATAGGTTAGGTTAGGTAGGGTTGGTTAGGTTCGGTCATATATCTACGTTAATTTTAACTCCAATAAAAAAAAATTGACCTCATGCATAATGAAATGGGTAGCTTTATCATTTCATAAGAAAAAAATTAGAGAAAATATATTAATTCAGGAAAACTTGGCTTATTAGGCAAATCGGGCCTTGCATAGTAGGCCGAGAAGTGCGTTCTGGCTACTAGGTACGACATATATATATATATATATATATATATATATATATATATATATATATATATATATATATATATATATATGTCGTACCTAATAGCCAGAACGCACTTCTCAGCCTACTATTCAAGGCCCGATTTGCCTAATAAGCCAAGTTTTCATGAATTAATGTTTTTTCGTCTACCTAACCTACCTAACCTAACCTAACCTAGCTTTTTTTGGCTACCTAACCTAACCTTACCTATAAATATAGGTTAGGTTAGGTTAGGTAGGGTTGGTTAGGTTCGGTCATATATCTACGTTAATTTTAACTCCAATAAAAAAAAATTGACCTCATACATAGAGAAAAGGGTTGCTTTATCATTTCATAAGAAAAAAATTATAGTAAATATATTAATTCAGGAAAACTTGGCTTATTAGGCAAATCGGGCCTTGAATAGTAGGCTGAGAAGTGAGTTCTGGCTACTAGGTACGACATATATATATATATATATATATATATATATATATATATATATATATATATATATATATATATATATATATATATATATATATATATCACTTTATTTTATTTAAAATTGCATTACACAAAAAGGGTTGTCGCAGGTTATAAAGTTCCTTAAGCTCCTCAGATGGCGGACTGGAACCATGGATGCAGTGAGCATTTCCTCTCTGGATCGCCACACTATGGCGCTGAAAGAGGAAACTGGCAGGTCTAGGGTCTCTAGTTGTTTCAATTAGCTTAGAACCCAGTCCCTTAAAAAAACTGGCAGCACTTTTACCCCAGGCTCCAAGTGCCTCTGAGACAATGGGGACAAAATTGTAGTGGTGATCAAAATCTCTGTATTTGCGAGACTTGGCTGATTTCCCGGTGATTGGCAGCACCGCCTGCCTGTGCAGCGCTGAAGTCAACATAGTTGTTGGCCAAAGTTGAAACGCAAGTGTAGTCCCACACACCAACTGTCTACCATTCTTCCAGGGGTTCACCGTGATCCCGTCTGCGCGACCGACAGGCTCATCAGAGTTGCTGGGCATTAGGTAACAGGGTTCCCTCTGCTGGACAACTGGCTGTGGTAAGGCTTCTCTTAAAATAATGTCATTAACCTCGCTTTGTCTGTCATTCTGTCTCTGTGTTTATATACGTCTCTCACACTCCAATAATATCGCTAATAATTATATAATAGCGCGTGTCAATGTATCTTTAAAGTTAATGAAATCTGAAGAATAAAATAGTTCCCCGTTCACTCTGAAGACGTGGGAGGGAGGTGTGTCTTCTTTCGATCGGAATTTGTGAGGCCGGGTGGAGCCACGAAGATGGTAGAGGCTTGGCTATTAAATTTCGTGTTTGTGCCCTTTTCGTCCAAACTACGATTAAATAAATTATGTTAATTTTCTCGAAAACAGTACCATAATGTTTTAATATAAGTTTTTTAATTTGTTTTTTGTTTTTTTAAAGCATTTAAGGAAATGGGTGCCTGGGCCACTGCTAAAACCGTCGTTGGGGGGTGAGTATATGTCCGTGGAACGCTGTTTCGTCTTAAATTCTGGCAACCTCGACTCTCGTCATGTTGGGCACTTAGTCCACAGGAGTAAGGTTGCGGGTGAGGCTAGTCCACAGGAGTAAGGTTGCGGGTGAGGCTAGTCCACAGGAGTAAGGGTGCGGGTGAGGCTAGTCCGAAGCTAGTGGCTAGAGGCTAGTGGTACTAGTGGCTTTACAAGAGTGCAATTACTGTGCTATGCTATGTATTCTCACAAACCCAATGTACCTTCTTGTATATAAATAAATAAATAAATAAATAAATAAATAAGCTTCTGGCCTGCAACCTCGGACAAAGAGTCATTCAAATCTATAGATTTAGATCCTAATTCTGCTGGATGTTAGGGGGCAGTGTGATCATTCACAAGACCTGCTGTAAATAAGGGGATAACGGTGATACAATTTATAATTAAAAATACCGCGAAGCCAAAGAAATTGATAAATGAGCTTGAATGTCATAATTAAATTGGAAAATTAAAAAAAACGGTCTCTAGGGGTATAGATTCTGAGACGACCGAAGAACCCAAATTTTTGCAAGAGCATGTCTGGATTTTATGTAAAAGAAAAACATTCTTCTGACGACCATAAAAAAATAATAACTTAGTGAGACAGTTCCAATAATCTCTGAAGAATGTGTTAGCACCTACGCTGAATGTTTGTGAAATCTACAATAAATTAAAAGTCATAACGTTTACGGGAATTAATCTAAAATAATTATTATTTGATATTAATTATGACATAATTGATTAAGTACGTGAATTATTATATAACTGAAAATGTTTACACTGCACGAGCTAAGTCATTTGAAATAAACTAATACATTATCGTATATTGAACAATCAAGGCGAATTATTCTAAGAAGGCAATTAATATGTTATATATAGAGTGGAGGCGTAATTTACAGTAAATTAATATTATAGGCTATTGAAAATGAAAGAAAAATGTTCTCTACTCTTGCCATCCGCTTGTCACTCACAACGATAGCGATTTATTTAATAATAAATCTCCATGGCGTGCATTTATATAAAAAAATAACTATGCAAATTATTTTTTAAATGCTAAGATACACAGTTCGACTGTCAACGACTGTCGAACTGTCAATTTATATATTTTTTTTTTTTTGCATATTCGGTCGTATTTTTGCAACAACCGTCTGGTAGTGGTTTGATAAAATATTATATAAATGTGGCGCCGACCGCCGTGTAAATATAGTCCGCTGAAAATGAAAAGGGTAAACTAAAGTGAGAAATGTGTCAGTAGCTCATTTGATCTTAATTAAACTTAACTCAATCTAAATTGTCATAAACTAACCTAACTTACACTATCCTATCCAAGCCTAAGTAATCCTAATCAAGTCTAACCTAGCTAACCATTGACCTAACCAATGAAACCTTGTCTAACATAGTTAAATTTGCCTGCCAGTGCTAATGTATTCCATTCTTATCTAATTTACAAACCTAAATTTACTGTAGCCTAACCTCTCCTAATCTACCGTAACCTACCTGACCTAACCTAAATAATCCTAATTTAACCTGTCCTAATCTAAGCAATTTTAATAAACTGTACGAACCTCGCAAATTAACCGGGAGGCCAGAGTAGACTAGCTAGCACAGTAGACCTAACACCGCATATATATATGTCTCCAGCTTCGCTATCAATATTCACTAAGAGACAAAGAGGTATCGTTTTTTCGTGGGTTTTCAGGGCATTCTTGCGCCTGAATGAGAGTTAAGGAATGTCCGTAACACTGATGCAAGAGGAGCATTAGGGCGAGCTGTGCACCCTTACCCCGCCCGCCCGAGGCTGTAACTGGTGCTCTGGAAAATGGCTTGGAGAAGGAGGTGCCGATTAAAATCTTAGATACTCTCTCTCCCACAGAAAAGGACTTGCTACTTTCAGAAAAGAATTTCGTCCGTTTATTCAGTAAAACTTTAGCATTATTTATTTTTTTAGCGTTACATAATACTGTTAAGAGTATTATTAAGTAGTTCCTAGTATATTTAAAAAAAAATGTTGTGTTAATACAGTATGGAAAACATGACAAAAAAAGATGGCAATTTGTTGAAAATTAAATTACGAGTGAAAACAACAATAAATTTACAACTATTAAACCTTGCTTAAAGAACGTCAATCAGAGAGAAAACGGGCGCAGTGTCGCATAATATCAAAGTTTTAAGAAAGGTGGAGAACGATGAAAATATTCACAAAAATTTCCCAGACCTACATGGGTCTGGCCCAGCTGGGTCTTCACTACAAATCCTCCTCGCCCTCCTCTGGTCTTTCAATAGTGCAACCCGTTCTCTCGACCTGTTACAACGTACAAAATCCACCGCCCTAACCAACCCGGAAGCACAAGAGCTCAAACACCTAACCTAACCAATCGGAGAAAACGTGGATTTTTTTGCATCATGGCCCCTTTCCATAGCACGTTGCATATGTTACGTTGGTTACTATAATCCAATTAGTGAGGGTACAACGGCCTGTTTGTGCTTCTTACGGAGCTCTATACTTTCCACCGGGAGTAAACTTTCTTCCTGATTAATACCCAACACCTGCTTTATTGACCACCTCTTCCTCCTGATTAATACTCAACACCTGCTTTATTGAACAACTCTTCCTCCTGATTAATATCCAACACCTGCTTTATTGAACAACTCTTACAGTGTAACTTACGACACAAAACTATGACGACCTGTTACACTTGAGCGCCATCGAAAGACTCGGATCTTTATTTTTATGTTTGAGTTTTACATTTTTATTTCTTCCCCGTTAGTTTATTTTGAGTTTTTTTTATCTATTGTTCCTTTTCATATATATATTTTCTGTGCTCTCTTTATTAATCTATTCTCATCGGAATTGATTAAAGTATACTTGTTGGATGGTTTTGAGGTCTCGTGATTTACTTTGGTTCTGAGGTATGTTCAGAAGTAAAGCATAATTGATGTTAGCTCAGTATATACTTATGTGGCCTTAATAACCCTCATACACTTCTTTCGGTGTAGAGGCGGATTTGGTTCAGTATAGGATTTAATGCCTATCAACCTCTGGCGGGGTATTAAGGCCTCCACAAGAGCTTACTGACCAACCAGCAAGTTTACTTTAGATCTGGACAGAGTCCATAGCCAAGGTAAAAACTCTCAAGTGTACATGAACCGAAAAGCGGGGTACACCTCTGAATGAAAGTATCCTTTCATTATTGTTGTTGTTGGGAAATTTTCCAATATTTATGTTTCACATGCAAAATATTTTCTTCATGTTTCGTTTTAAGATATTTCCGCTTTATAAATACGTTCACCATTTTTCACCAGTCCCCCCCTCCCCTTTTTTTTGTCCATTCCTTAAAGTCGAAATAACTGTATACAATATATATGTTTTGAGCCGACCAGCCCAAATTCCTCTTTAAGGGAGACAGCAGTTTTTCTGAAGTTTATGCCTCAAAACAGACTTTTTCCAAGATTTCCTTCACTTGGGTAATGCATTCTGGCATCCCCCTTCATCCATGACTAGTTTATGAGGCACGGGGCTGCACCCCAACGCATTTTTAGGTTGTCTTTGTAACCAATGCATTGTATACTGATGCACGGGACAAGAGCTGTTCTAGCATGGAGCAGAAATTTTAAATGAGTTAATGTCGATAGTGTGTGTTGTACGAAGTCCCATTGAAGTAGTATTGATACTAATGTTTACAGGCAGATATAGCTATTCTTTCGAAAATAGAAGTATTGACTTTCGCAAAATCGTTTAATAAAAACATGGTAAACAAAATATACTCCTCTAGCAGCCCCTCGTAAATATCTACAGTACCATTCGTAAACCATTTTGAAATCCATCACGTCGTTATATTTATAAAAACAACACTAACAGTAACAATTATGATGTCTGACGACCTGACATTTTGTGAACATAACCGAGCAAATATAGCGCCGGTCAGGAAAATGGTGGGATGGGTTATCAGAACGTTCAAATGCAGAGACCCCCCCCCCCCCCCACAGCAGTGCTAATACTATTTAAATCACTGGTGCTGTCCCGTCTTGAGTATTGCTCGGTACTCACTTCCCCTTTCAGAGCGGGAGAGATCTCTGAATTAGAGGGAATACAAAGAACATATTCGGCACGCATAGAAACGATAAAACATCTAAATTATTGGGACCGTCTTACAGCTCTCAAAATGTACTGTTTGGAAAGAAGACGAGAAAGGTATCAAATAATATACACATGGAAGACACTTGATGGTCACGCCCCAAATTTGCACAGTAGAATAACGACACAAAATCTCGGGGGGTCTGGTAGCTGAGCGGACAGCACGCAGGACTCGTAATTCTGTGGCCCGGGTTCGATTCCCAGATCAGGCAGAAACAAATGGGCAAAGTTTCTTTCACCCTGATGTCCCTGTTACCTAGCAGTAAATAGGTACCTGGGAGTTACGGGCTGCTTCCTGTGTGTGGGGGGGGGAGAGAAATTAGTAGTTAGTTACAGTTAATTGAGTGACAGTTGAGAGGCGGGCCGAAAGAGCAGAGCTCAATCCCCGCAAGAACAATTAGGTGAATACATACTGGAGCGAAAGACACGGAAGGAAATGCAAAATAGAACCAATGAAGATTAGAGGTGCCACAGGCACAATCAGAGAATAAGTCTGAACATCAGAGGTCCACAGCTGTTCAACACCCTCCCAGCAAGCATTCGAAATATTGCCGGAACGAAGGTGGATGTATTCAAGATTCACTTAGATAAGTTCTTTCAAGAAGTGCCGGATCAACCAGGCTGTAGTGTATATGTGGGCCTGCGGGCCGCTCCAAGCAACAGCCTGTTGGACCAAGTTATCACAAGTCGAGCCTGGCCTCAGACCGGGCTCGGGGAGCAGAAGAACTCTCAGAACCCTCTCCAGGTATGCTCCAGGTAATAATAACAATAAATAAATGATTACAAAAGTAATAAATATATTACGAATAATGGCTGAATCAGATCAGTGAGAATTCAATACAAGAACAACAAAAAACTGAAAAATTACATAAAAGTCGGAAGGCTTTTGTGTCGCGCTTGAGTACGTCATCAGAATAACGTGATAAATTGAACCGGTGCAGCTGCGTCGTCGTACGAGCAACTGCGTCGTTATACGTTGTTGTACGAGTTCGGTTTGATTAACAGACACTAGAGGAGAGAGATAAAGGTTTGGTATCAGGTCAATAACTCTATCCAGTGAGCTTTACAAATCTGGCGGTTACCGTGGGAGGGGGGGTGATTGTGGTAGTTGCAGACTAATTGTAGATGTAATAGCAGAGGAAATGTCATTTGAAGGATAATTGTTATTGTTGTTAATATTATCACTCTTCGTCACATTTTCAAAGAGCGATATTTGATGGTGTCTTCCTGCTCTGCCCTGTCCAGATACTACCCAGGTGAGTTTGTTTATTGTGTAATATTACAACCCGTCCTCTTAAAAATAACGTCACTTTTGGCTGGTATGCGCACTATGTCCAAATTTGGACGTAATTTGAAATGAAATCGACTCACAAAAGTGACGTACTGTTCCGTTTTCTGTTTGAGTCGTCCGGCCCTCCTAGGACAGCTTAGAAGAGGAACTTTCAATTAACGTTTTTCATAACGTTTTGAAACTTTATGAGAATTTCCTGCCCAGCTAACCTATCAGAGAACCCTTAACTTACTGTTGTTGAAAAAAAAATCCCAAATTTATTTTCAATTTTTTTTCATTTTTAAATTACGTCCATATTCGGCCATACGGGCAAACAGCCAAAAGCGACGTTCTTTTTAAGAGAACAGGTTGGTAACCTGGGTTCTATTTTTACCCTGCAAATATTACCCCCGGGTGCTAAGAACCCCGGGTGCTAAGAACCCCGGGTGCTAAGAACACTGGGTGCTAAGAACACTGGGTGCTAAGAACACCGGGTGCTAAGATTTACCCCTGCCATTTTACACCCCCACTGACCCCCCTGGAAAGGTGAGTAAAAGTTGCAGCTTCCCTAACCTTGCGCGGCTGTTGGAAGACTCTAGACACAGTGGCCAGAGAGATCTCGAGGACCGCCACCTTCCGACAAACTTTCCCAATTGCAATTTCGAACAGAAAGTTATGCAAACACTCAAAAGAAAGTTGCAAGCGCTGGCAGCTTCAAGGGTGAGAGATAACACTTCCCCCTGTTTATACACCTGCACCCAGGGCACACGAGGCTACACACCTGACACATAGGGCCAACATCTGACACACACACTTGCTACATATGATACACACAGGGCCTGGATACATACAGGGGTTACATCTGATATAGGAGTGAATTTGTCACAAGGCTACACTTGACATAGACACATCTACATAGGGGCACACCTGACAGGGCCACACCTGACATAGGGCCACACCTGACATAGAGCCACACCTTACATAGGGCCACACCTGACATAGGGCCACACCTGACAGGGCCACACCTGACATAGGGCCACACCTGACATAGGGCCACACCTGACATAGAGCCACACCTTACATAGGGCCACACCTGACATAGGGCCACACCTGACATAGGGCCACACCTGACATAGAGCCACACCTGGCACTCTAAATCTATCCCACTCACATCCTTATGGCTGCATTGTCGCATCCTGGCAGTCTGAATCAGTCCCACCTAAACTCTATGGCTGCCTGCAACATGCTGGAACTCTGAGAATATCACGCCTCTTACTCCTTCCCTCCGAAGAGGGTCTTTTTTCCCTCCTGAAGATCCTCACGCTGCGCCCCACTGCGTCCCTCCGGCTGACAGCTTCCCAAACTCGTCCCACAAAACGTGAGGATATCTGAAGGCGTCGAGCTCTCTGACCAGCGTCTCGCATTATTTGCGGGTTTTCTGGCTGCTGCCAGCGCTGTGACTTCTCGAATTCCAAGTCTCAATATTTCCCCTTGGAGGTGGTGAGGAAGCCTGAGAGGTTGTTGTGGTTTACCTTAAGCCAACGACTGGCTTACACCGGGATGCATGAGGCAACAAGTGTTTAAGGCACCTGTTTACTGCGAGGTGGACAAAGGGAATCTGGTGCATGACGGGATAAACGTCTCGCTCTATCCGGGAATCGAACGCGGGAGGAATCGCCCGCGAGCAGACGACGCTAACTAAACTAAACGTTTAGTAAGCGTTTAGTTAGCAGTGTAACAACTGGAAGGACTCCATCAGTTACACCACTGAGGGAAGGACTCCATCAGTTACACCACTGAGGGAAGGACTCCATCAGTTACACCACTGAGAGAAGGACTCCATCAGTTACACCACTGAGGGAAGGACTCCATCAGTTACACCACTGAGAGAAGGACTCCATCAGTTACACCACTGAGAGAAGGACTCCATCAGTTACACCACTGAGAGAAGGACTCCATCAGTTACACCACTGAGAGAAGGACTCCATCAGTTACACCACTGAGAGAAGGACTCCATCAGTTACACTACTGAGAGAAGGACTCCATCAGTTACACCACTGAGGGAAGGACTCCATCAGTTACACCACTGAGAGAAGGACTCCATCAGTTACACCACTGAGGGAAGGACTCCAACAGTTACACCACTGAGGGAAGGACTCCAACAGTTACACTGCTGAGAGAAGGACTCCAACAGTTACACTGCTGAGAGAAGGACTCCAAGAACTAGTCATTACCCCACACTTCAACTCCCAAATACCATCATGAACGCAAATAACCAATTTCGGCGTTATTATGCGTTAAGAGCGACGGTTGGTTATTGCTGTTCCTGCTCGGTTATTAGTCGGCTGAAGCCAATGTCCTTTGTTGAAAAGGAATTTATGGAATGCCAAGCTTCATGTCAACCAATTCTGGATACGAAATTACAACTTGCTATTACAGTGACCCCCGGTCTAACGCGACCTGAATGTGATAATGGTACATGTAGCCCAGGTACACGGTAGTGAAACACCGACGATGCGGGTTGGAATCCCGTGTGGAAGAGATCGCTGCAAAAACCCGGATGCTTAAGCCATTACTCAAATGAACACCAATCAGCTTCGTGTCTTGTCAAAGGTCAATAATGCTTGAAGAACTTTATTTAAGTAAAATATTTTTACTTCAAATCAAAAGTGCCAGGACCGATAACTGAAGGGAAGGGAACTATCAGGAGAAAGCGCCAAGCCACCACGACTATATATAGCACTTGGAACGGATCAGGATAAAGGATTTGGGATGGGACGGGGGGGAAAAAAGGAATGGTGACCAACCACTTATGGACGGTCGGGGATTGAACGCCGACCAGCAAACCTGAGCAGATCCCCCCCAAAAATATATATATATAATATACCTTAATTGAAATCAAGACGTGCCAGGAAGTCAATACCTGAGCAGATACCTTACAATTAGGTCATAATTCATGTTGACCAGACCACACACTAGAAGTTGAAGGGACGACGACGTTTCGACTTCGACACAATCGACTTGAGAATGGTCCAGGACGGACCGAAACGTCGTCGTCCCTTCACCTTCTAGTGTGTGGTCTGGTCAACATACTTCAGCCACGTTATTGTGACTCATCGCCTTCATAATTCATATCAAAACGTGCCAGAAATTAAAATACGAGCGCAGCCCTGCCCTCGGAGAGCTCTCCTGATCCTACACACCGCGCGAGTGTAAGCCACAAAAGTCGGCTCTTAAAATGTCGTGATGATAAGTTAATTAGATGTGAAGTGAAAACAGATGAGCCCCATTTGTCAAGGCGGCGCTGGCTGTTAAGTTTTTTTAATTAGGGAGAACTGACTGGTGAGTTGAGAGGGGGCAGGGAGGGTAGTGCTGCCTGGGAGGGAGGGTAGTGCTGCCTGGGAGGGAGGGTAGTGCTGCCTGGGAGGGAGGGAGGGTAGTGCTGCCTGGGAGGGAGGGTAGTGCTGCCTGGGAGGGAGGGTAGTGCTGCCTGGGAGGGAGGGTAGTGCTGCCTGGTGGGGAGGGTAGTGCTGCCTGGGAGGGAGGGAGGGTAGTGCTGCCTGGTGGGGAGGGAGGGAGGGTAGTGCCGCATGAGGAGGGAGGGAGGGTAGTGCTGCCTGGTGGGGAGGGAGGGAGGGTAGTGCTGCCTGGTGGGGAGGGAGGGAGGGTAGTGCTGCCTGGTGGGGAGGGTAGTGCTGCCTGGGAGGGAGGGAGGGAGGGTAGTGCTGCCTGGGAGGGAGGGAGGGAGGGTAGTGCTGCCTACTTGGGAGGGAGGTTAGTGCTGCCTGCTTGGGAGGGAGGGAGGGAGGGTAGTGCTGCCTGGTAGGGAGGGAGGGAGGGTAGTGCTGCCTGGGAGGGAGGGAGGGAGGGTAGTGCTGCCTGGTAGGGAGGGAGGGAGGGTAGTGCTACCTACTTGGGAGGGAGGGAGGGAGGGTAGTGCTGCCTGCTTGGGAGGGAGGGAGGGAGGGTAGTGCTGCCTGGTAGGGAGGGAGGGAGGGAGGGTAGTGCTGCCTGGGAGGGAGGGAGGGAGGGTAGTGCTGCCTGGGAGGGAGGGAGGGAGGGTAGTGCTGCCTACTTGGGAGGGAGGGAGGGAGGGTAGTGCTGCCTACTTGGGAGGGAGGGAGGGAGGGAGGGTAGTGCTGCCTGGTAGGGAGGGAGGGAGGGAGGGTAGTGCTGCCTGGGAGGGAGGGAGGGAGGGAGGGTAGTGCTGCCTGGGAGGGAGGGAGGGAGGGAGGGTAGTGCTGCCTGGGAGGGAGGGAGGGAGGGTAGTGCTGCCTGGGAGGGAGGGAGGGAGGGAGGGTAGTGCTGCCTGGGAGGGAGGGAGGGAGGGTAGTGCTGCCTGGGAGGGAGGGAGGGAGGGTAATAAACCAACGACCTGTGCTCCAGTTTTATTATCAATAAAAAGTGACATAATGTGTGTATGGTGCACTTCACCCTCAGCATATCTAACTTTAAGCTTATTCACGGAGACAACCACCACTACCTCCACACGACACTACTCATCCCAACACCTGAACCACTACACTACTCCCCCAACACCTGTACCACTACACTACTCCCCCAACACCTGAACCACTACACTACTCCCCCAACACCTGTACCACTACACTACTCCCCCAACACCTGTACCACTACACTACTCCCCCAACACCTGTACCACTACACTACTCCCCCAACACCTGTACCACTACACTACTCCCCCAACACCTGTACCACTACACTACTCCCCCAACACCTGAACCACAACACTACTCCCCCAACACCTGAACCACTACACTACTCCCCCAACACCTGTACCACTGCACTACTCCCCCAACACCTGTACCACTACACTACTCCCCCAACACCTGTACCACTACACTACTCCCCCAACACCTGTACCACTACACTACTCCCCCAAC
The DNA here is from genome assembly GCF_040958095.1 of Procambarus clarkii. Classification (NCBI taxonomy): domain Eukaryota; kingdom Metazoa; phylum Arthropoda; class Malacostraca; order Decapoda; family Cambaridae; genus Procambarus; species Procambarus clarkii. Next base: position 10,651,447 of record NC_091188.1, on the reverse strand, counting down.
ACCTGAACCACAACACTACTCCCCCAACACCTGAACCACTACACTACTCCCCCAACACCTGTACCACTACACTACTCCCCCAACACCTGTACCAGTACACTACTCCCCCAACACCTGTACCAGTACACTACTCCCCCAACACCTGTACCAGTACACTACTCCCCCAACACCTGTACCACTACACTACTTCCCCAACACCTGTACCAGTACACTACTCCCCCAACACCTGTACCAGTACACTACTCCCCCAACACCTGTACCACTACACTACTCCCCCAACACCTGTACCAGTACACTACTCCCCCAACACCTGTACCACTACACTACTCCCCCAACACCTGTACCAGTATACTACTCCCCCAACACCTGTACCAGTACACTACTCCCCCAACACCTGTACCACTACACTACTCCCCCAACACCTGTACCAGTATACTACTCCCCCAACACCTGTACCAGTACACTACTCCCCCAACACCTGAACCACAACACTACTCCCCCAACACCTGAACCACTACACTACTCCCCCAACACCTGAACCACTACACTACTCCCCCAACACCTGAACCACTACACTACTCCCCCAACACCTGTACCACTGCACTACTCCCCCAACACCTGTACCACTACACTACTTCCCCAACACCTGTACCACTACACTACTCCCCCAACACCTGTACCAGTATACTACTCCCCCAACACCTGTACCAGTACACTACTCCCCCAACACCTGAACCACTACACTACTCCCCCAACACCTGTACCACTGCACTACTCCCCCAACACCTATACCACTACACTACTCCCCCAACACCTGTACCAGTATACTACTCCCCCAACACCTGTACCAGTATACTACTCCCCCAACACCTGTACCAGTACACTACTCCCCCAACACCTGAACCACTACACTACTCCCCCAACACCTGTAAGCACCCACAACCAGAGGGCCAGAGGGCCAGAAATGAGTACATCAGAGTGAGGAGGGAAGCAGAGAGACAGTTTGAAAATGACATCGCGAGTAAAGCCAAGACCCAACCAAAGCTGCTCCACAGCCATATCAGGAGGAAAACAGCAGTGAAGGAACAAGTGATGAAGCTGCGGAAAGGGGAGAACAGATACACAGAGAATGACAAGGAGGTGTGTGAAGAACTCAACAAGAGATTCCAGGAGGTCTTCACAATAGAACAAGGAGAAGCCCCTGCACTAAATGAGGAGGCGGCAACCTTGGAAACCTTGGAGGAATTTGACCTCACCAGTAATGAGGTCAAAAGGTGTCTGCTGGAGCTAGATGTGACAAAGGCTGTTGGGCCTGATAGAATCTCACCATGGATACTAAAGGAAGGTGCAGAAGCACTAAGTGTGCCACTCTCTATGGTGTATAACAGGTCACTGGAAACAGGAGACTTACCAGAAAGTTGGAAGACAGCTAACGTGGTCCCAATATACAAAAAGGGTGACAGGCAAGAGGCACTGAATTACAGGCCAGTTTCCTTAACTTGTATACCATGCAAGGTGCTGGAGAAGATCGTGAGGAAAAGGCTCGTAGAGCATCTGGAGGGAAATAACTTTGTAACGCACCACCAACATGGGTTCAGAGATGGTAAATCGTGCCTCACAGGGTTAATAGAATTTTATGACCAGGCAACGAAAATTAGGCAGGAAAGAGAAGGGTGGGCCGACTGCATTTTCCTGGATTGCCAAAAAGCCTTCGACACAGTACCCCATAAAAGGCTGTTAAAAAAGTTGGAGCAACAGGCAGGAGTAAAAGGGAAGGTGCTCCAGTGGATAAGGGAGTACTTAAGCAACAGGAAACAGCGAGTAACGGTGAGGGGGAAGACATCAGAGTGGCGAGATGTCACCAGCGGAGTCCCACAGGGCTCAGTACTTGGACCCATCCTGTTTCTAATATATGTGAACGATCTTCCAGAGGGTATAGACTCATTCCTCTCGATGTTTGCTGATGATGCAAAAATTATGAGAAGAATCAAGACGGATGAAGATAGGCAGAGACTACAGGATGACCTGGATAAACTGGAGGAATGGTCTAGAAAATGGCTGCTGAAGTTCAACTCTGGAAAGTGTAAGGTGATGAAATTAGGCGAAGGGAGCAGGAGGCTGAACACAAGGTATCATCTGGGAGGGGAAATCCTGCAAGAATCAAATAGAGAGAAGGATCTGGGGGTTGATATCACACCGAACCTGTCCCCAGAGGCCCACATCAAAAGAATATCATCAGCGGCATATGCTAGACTGGCCAACATAAGAACTGCCTTCAGAAACTTGTGTAAGGAATCTTTCAGAACCCTGTATACCACTTATGTAAGACCAATCCTGGAGTATGCAGCTCCAGCCTGGAGTCCATACCTAGTTAAACACAAGACAAAGTTAGAGAAGATTCAGCGGTATGCCACCAGGCTCGTCCCGGAACTGAGAGGATTGAGCTACGAGGAAAGGCTAAAGGAGCTGAACCTCACATCCCTGGAAAACAGAAGAGTAAGGGGAGACATGATAACCACCTACAAAATTCTCAGGGGAATTGACAGGGTGGACAAAGACAAACTCTTCAGCACGGGTGGGACACGAACAAGGGGACACAGGTGGAAACTTAGTACCCAGATGAGCCACAGAGACGTTAGAAAGAATTTTTTCAGTGTCAGAGTAGTTAATAAATGGAATGCACTAGGAAGTGATGTGGTGGAGGCTGACTCCATACACAGTTTCAAATGTAGGTATGATAGAGCCCAGTAGGCTCAGGAATCTGTACACCAGTTGATTGACAGTTGAGAGGCGGGACCAAAGAGCCAAAGCTCAACCCCCGCAAGCACAATTAGGTGAGTACAATTAGGTGAGTACAAGTAAGACTTCACCGTCTCATCAGCCACTCATCTTGAAGGTGTCAGCTTCCAGTCATGTCTCGGGCTGACTCATGTCCTACGGAGACCTTCTTCATGTCGTCATGCGCACATTATTAATGAGAAAAAAATATTAAAATGAAGCACTTCAATATGGCACAAAAAACGGAAGATGGCCGCCACTCGACGGTGGTGCGGCAACAACGACAGAATATCAACGCTGCAGTTTAATTGCAGCTGACTGGACAAACTACATCATGTCACTGCATTTAAACAACTTCGCAAGGAATATAGCTAATAAAAATACGTAAAAACGCAAGCTGACATATTTAGCTTGCTTAGCGAACTTATACTTCTACCGACACGGAAATTCGTTAATCCTGATATTAACACGTTCTTTACAAAGGTTCCTGCAGACAAAACTATCATAAGCTATATAAAAAGTTATATAAAATGAGAATCTAGACCTGCCGGTTACCGTCGGTATATTGAAATATTTAGCAAATCTCTGCATTCGATAATGTTGTTAAAAATGCCACAAAAATCCGGCTGAAAATATATACTTATGAAAAAAAATGTGTTGTAATTTCGCCTGTCTCTGACCTTAATCAAGTCGCAACGGTCATATATTTTCATACGTGTGAGTTGAATTATTAAATAATGGGGCCAACTACGATCAGAACTCTAGAATGTCTGTGGAAACTCCTTATCGAACAATTTTGGTTAACATATTTACGGTAAACTTCGAGACTGAACTGTAACCAGCGGTATCCCCCATATACAAATAATTTTCTGTATATATATTATATTATATATATTATATATTAAAATAAAAAATTTATATTATATATTATATTATAATAATATATATTATATTATTATATTATATATTATATTATTATAATATATATTATATTATTATATTATATATTATATTATAAATTATATTATAAATTATATTATATATGTATACATATTATACGACATATTATAAGTTTTTCGTTACAATGTTATTGCCATAGTTACCCCTTTTCTAAGTTTAATTGGTTAAGACATGAAGATAAATGCGTTTTTGGTGTAGCCTCATTATAAATAGCTTCGACTCTTCAAAATACTGAAAAATTTACATCCGTCCATGAAATATGAATATATAACAGAGAGGGAAAATTTCCATTTCTTGATCTATGGGTAAACCGTTCAACTGGTGTTACTGAGATTACATACACGAGACGTTTGAAACATACAAAGTTTTCAGAGTTCCGTATGAAGGTAGCTGGGTACTCGCTATAGAGAGTGGACAAGTTAGTGTAGAGCTAGAGATCCAGTCTTGCTTTCCCTTAAGCGGGGGCAGGTCACGTTATAGACGAAAGAAAATAAGGGGCACGCTCAGGAGGGGAGGCAGAAAGACAGGCATAAACACGGGAATAATGTGGACAAAGGAGTCCAAAGGTAGATCAGCAGAAGAGAGTTACCGGCAGACAGGACAGCAGAAGAGTTGCCGGCAGACAGGACAGCAGAAGAGAGTTGCCGGCAGACATACGAATGTGTACAGTGATCTGCCTAATTCACCTCGACGAGATATTCACTTCCTTGAATAAGATCATCAGGGCATCAGTAACATAGGGACTGTGATAAAGCAGATGCTCGACTACTAATGCCGACCTGCTGAGTTGGGTCTTGCTGGAGCAGACTCCAAGCAGCGGTGTGTACGCAGAACAGGTGTTTTATAACGAAAAGTTGGTGTTGCAGTCTGGGCAAATGGCTGAGAACTCAGCCTATCCTCTGAAGATTTTCCAACGTCAGGAAACTGTCGTTCTAAAGTGTCCTCTCGTAACCTACCCAGACGATTCAAAACAGAAAACGGGACAGTATGTCAATTTCGCGAGCCGCTTCTATTTTCTAGTTCAGCAATTTTTGGCCTTGAGTATACGTCAAAATGCAACGTTCTATTAGAGGGGCGGGTTTTTGTTGTGAGAACTGGCGAGCGATGTAAGGTTTGAGGTGGCAACATGAGAGGTGTTGAGGTGGAGGCCGGTGAGTACTACGACCTCTCCTCTCTCTTAGTCCAGGATAATGTGGGATTGACGGTGCAAGGTATAATATATATATATATATATATATATATATATATATATATATATATATATATATATATATATATATATATATATGGACAATAATTGTATAGAAACTGACTGAAGCATCAAAGGAAATCAAACTCATATACAAATTATATATAAATAAATATGTATATATGTAACTTGTATTGTAAATAATGTTATCATAGAGGCATTAAGCAATCAACATTTATGCAAGGCACTCGGTGTTACTAATTAAGTAATTAATTCAGACGTGTATTACACAATCGAGTGATAATGAATTACACAGATATATAATATTGTTAACGGTGAAGGAAAGACCCAATAAAAGTTGAAGTGTATTAAAACCAAATTTTCGAATGCAACCTTCATTCTTTCTCAAGGTGCTGTAGGCAATGTTCTGAATAAGATTGTAGAGGCTTGCGTTGATATGTCTGGCAGAGCGCCTCACGGGGCCTCCATCATTAGCAGTCGTAATGATTATGCTCCTCCAGGGACTTGCCAAGACTACATCCGAACATTTTGGTTTTAATACAGTTAGAGCTAGATGTATTGCGTCTTTCCTTCATCTTCATTTAAACACTACGGTATTGTAGTAAGTTTCTCCATTGTTAAAGGTATATAAATGCAACAATGAGTTTGCATCTGAAAATATAAATGTATTATTATTTAAACTTTTGTGTATTTTTGAATTGTGTTATTAAACGTAAGAATAATTACATAACAACATTTGCAAGAGACATATTGACGAGCGCGAGACCACTTCTTCTCTCAACCGACCACCCGCGAATAATTGTATATTCTTTTTCCTAGTCTTCCTTTGAAACTTTAATGTGAATTTGGTGCTTTGAGGCTGCTACCTATTTTCTGAACCTGTTTTTTATTTTTTTTTTCCGAATCTAAACTTTTACAATTTGAAGACTATATCAAGTTGGTTTTCTGAGCTCTTATATGTATTCTTCACCACCTTTTCCACCAGCTGCTGTCTTCCCCATCTGTTCCATCAGCTGCTACCATCCCACCTTGACACCTGCAGCCATCCCAACCATTATCTTCCAAATTCTCCACACAGTTTCTACTCATTACTCTGTCATTTATTATGCTAATGAACTTGCAATTAGTTTTGGCTTCTGGAAGGGAAGGGGAGGGAACTATGAGGAGAAAGCGCCTAGCCATTTCGACTATATAGCGCTTGGAAGGGATCAGAATAAGGATTTGGAATAAGACGGATGGGACGGAGGGAAGGAATAGTGCCCAACCACTTGGACGGTCGGGGACTGAACGCCGACCTGCATGAAACGAGACCGTCGCTCTACAGTCCAACCTAACCACTTGGGCTGGGATTTGATGATACTTTACCATATGCAGAATGGGGACATGGAGCTCGACCCCGAACCGTCTATCAATGTCCACGGAGACCCCACTATACAAACATATACACAGACATACATTCTCTTTTATATAGATGGTAATATTTTCAAATAGTCCATTTAACTTCAAATTTTGGGCTGGAATTTGTATATTTTGGTATATTATAATCAGTGTAATGGACAAAAGCTGAATTAGCCAAAAACATCAACATATGTACATATATTTTTTTATACAAATGACCTGATTGGACGCCAGTAACTGAATGAGGATCGTTGATGACCACGTTATATATATATATATATATATATATATATATATATATATATATATATATATATATATATATATATATATATATATATATATATATATATATAATACATATATATACGTAATTGTTTCACTCTCATCTCTAATTTTTAACTAAGACTAGAAGACTAGGGTTCACTGGAGCACTGGCAGGTGAGCTGTTACCTTGTATGCTAGAGGAACTTAAGAAATATAGCCCCTAAAGGTTTGCCCTCTAACCTTAGACAGTTAGACAGACAGACATTATCTTTTACAGATAACTTTAATTGGGTTTATATATGGATGTATTAATTCAAAGTATTGCCATAACCTCTCATTAGCAGGATATGCATTCACTGATATGAAAACTATACTGTAAATATATACATTAACAATGACTACATAAGCAAGAGCTCTCCGCAGTGAAACAATAACAAGCAGGTCTGTAGTGTAGTAAACACATAAGCGTATTGTGCTTCAGAAAAAAATTCAAACAATAAAACATATTTGTAACTATTAATTAATGTATTCGTTAATGCTCAGCACTTTTACTGCACAGTCTTTATTGGTAGGAAATTGTTGGTCTTTGTTTCTTCATGAGCACAGAGTTACACAGAGTGAACACTGAGTCACGCTGAACCCCTCCGAGTGAACAATGAACTACACAAAGTGAACACTTAGCGCTACTCAGAGAAACAAGAAAGACTCCCCAGCCACATCACATTCCATCATTCAACTCAAAATGTTCCAGAAAAATAACAACAGGCAAAATAGTAACAAGATCTGTAAACAAACACAAAAATTATATGCTGGGAAAGCTGATTACTGCCGCTATAAATTACGACCAAGGTACTAATTAACAAAGTCCATAGGAGACCCCCTGTTTTTGCTCTCTTCTGTTCGCTCCGTTAAAAATGCCAACACTAAGTAATAAGGTGGACGTATATACTCTGGTCCTGTTGTGCCTTTCTGTACACGCTCACCGAATGCTGGTGATTAGATTGTCTCTTGACTCCGAGTGCCCACCTGCAACCATCGATGCCAGGCACAGATGCTTTTTGTGGGTAACGATGTTCGCTGCAGCGAGGAATTCGGTTTAGTGAGGAGCCCGACCTCGTGGAGTTTGGTCAAGTAAGGCACAAAGGAGTTGAGTCCAGCGAAAAAATTGGTCCAGAGGAGTTCAGTCCAGCGAGAGAATTGGTCCAGAGGAGTTCAATCCAGCGAGAGAATTGGTCCAGAGGAGTTCAGTCCAGCGAGAGAATTGGTCCAGAGGAGTTCAGTCCAGCGAGAGAATTGGTCCAGAGGAGTTCAGTCCAGCGAGAGAATTTGTCCAGAAGAGTTCAGTCCAGTGAGTTAGCCCAGAGGAATTCAAGACCAATGAGTGCATAGGTCTATAGGAACAAACGCTCCACCAAAGCCCCCTCCATCCGGAACCCTAGTGTCACGTACTGATGTACTAGCGAGTACCAGACTCAGAGCAACCTAGTTGGAGTCCAGCTTGAATCCTGACATCAAATGCTGGTGCTTTGTGAGCAGGTATTTCAGTGGCAGCATGGTCGTTGGCTTAATTAAACCAAGGCGCCATTGTCATCTCTAAAACAAACAGCTCAGTGTGCTATTATGAGCCAGTGTTCACCCCAAGGCTGCCGGGTCGGATACACATTGTGGGAGAGAATCAAGAGGGGAAACGGAGAGAGAGAGAGAGAGAGAGAGAGAGAGAGAGAGAGAGAGAGAGAGAGAGAGAGAGAGAGAGAGAGAGAGAGAGAGAGAGAGACAGACAGACAGACAGTAAACTAATAAACAATGCAGTGATCAAACATTTCGCCCATTACCTCTTCCCGCATATCACACGCGTGTCACACCTGAAATATGACACACCTGATACATGCCACGCCTGATACATGACACACCTGATACATGCCACGCCTGATACATGCCACGCCTGATACATGACACACCTGATACATGACACACCTGATACATGACACGCCTGATACATGACACGCCTGATACATGACACGCCTGATACATGCCACGCCTGATACATGCCACACCTGATACATGCCACGCCTGATACATGTCACGTCTGATACATGCCACGCCTGATACATGCCACACCTGATACATGCCACGCCTGATACATGTGCCAAGCCTGATACATGCCACACCTGATACATGCCACGCCTGATACATGCCACGCCTGATACATGCCACACCTGATACATGCCACGCCTGATACATGCCACGCCTGATACATGCCACACCTGATACATGCCACGCCTGATACATGCCACACCTGATACATGCCACGCCTGATACATGACACACCTGATACATGCCACGCCTGATACTTGCCACACCTGATACATGCCACACCTGATACATGCCACACCTGATACATGCCACGCCTGATACATGCCACACCTGATACATGCCACACCTGATACATGCCACGCCTGATACATGCCACACCTGATACATGCCACACCTGATACATGCCACGCCTGATACATGCCACACCTGATACATGCCACACCTGATACATGCCACGCCTGATACATGACACACACCTGATACATGCCACGCCTGATACATGCCACGCCTGATACATGCCACGCCTGAAACATGACACACCTGATACATGCCACGCCTGATACATGCCACGCCTGAAACATGACACACCTGATACATGCCACGCCTGATACATGACACACACCTGATACATGCCACGCCTGATACATGCCACACCTGATACATGCCACACCTGATACATGCCACGCCTGATACATGCCACACCTGATACATGCCACACCTGATACATGCCACGCCTGATACATGCCACACCTGATACATGCCACACCTGATACATGCCACGCCTGATACATGCCATGCCTGATACATGCCACGCCTGATACATGACACGCCTGAAACATGACACACCTAATAAATGCCACGCCTGATACATGCCACGCCTGATACATGCCACACCTGATACATGCCACGCCTGATACATGCCACACACCTGATACATGCCACGCCTGATACATGCCACGCCTGAAACATGACACACCTGATGACGTCTCACTTTAAATCTAATAATGAAATTGGCATAAACTAAATATTTCTCGACAAATTACAATGAATTAACTAATTCAATTGACGTACGTAATTATTTTATGCGCCGAGCTAAGTCAATCATTGTGTGTGGGAAGACAACCGTGGTGGATGAGGAGGTTGTATGTGGTGGATGAGGAGGTTGTATGTGGTGGATGATGAGGTTGTATGTGGTGGATGAGGAGGTTGTATGTGGTGGATGATGAGGTTGTATGTGGTGGATGATGAGGTTGTATGTGGTGGATGAGGAGGTTGTATGTGGTGGATGAGGAGGTTGTATGTGGTGGATGAGGAGGTTGTATGTGGTGGATGAGGAGGTTGTATGTGGTGGATGATGAGGTTGTATGTGGTGGATGAGGAGGTTGTATGTGGTGGATGATGAGGTTGTATGTGGTGGATGATGAGGTTGTATGTGGTGGATGAGGAGGTTGTATGTGGTGGATGAGGAGGTTGTATGTGGTGGATGAGGAGGTTGTATGTGGTGGATGAGGGAGGTTGTATGTGGTGGATGATGAGGTTGTATGTGGTGGATGATGAGGTTGTATGTGGTGGATGAGGAGGTTGTATGTGGTGGGTGAGGTTGTATGGAATGGTTATGAACAAAGCAAGGCTCATAGATACTTGGGTTCCCCCCTCTCACTTCGTTACTGTATTTTACTACATTATCTGTACTGTATTAACTGTAGAGTAAGGGTAAACTCCATGTAACATCATGTATTAGGTTTACTTATAATTAAAACTAGAATTTAAATAACTGTTTTATCATTAAATCAAAAGACAAGAGTATTTACAATTTACTTGTAACTTAGCATAACTTATTCTCTCATCAAACTTTGGTCAACTGCAAAGTGGGTGGGGAGTACCAGGGAGCCAGGAGGGTTGATTGGCACTGGAATTGCTGGGTTATGAGCACGGCCATGGGTTTTTAATTCATGAATCTGGATATACCATACATGTTCCAGAATACATTATACATGTTCCAGGACATACAGTTCATGTTCCAACATACACAATACAATTTCCAAGATACAATACATGTAACTGGACACACACAATACACTATCATCAGCTAGAACACAAATTCCAACATCAAAGTCACCCAGATTGCAAAATTTTATCAATTTATGTTGATTAGTTTCTCATTTATTACAAAAAAAAATTGTCAATGATGTCATTCTGCAGTAAAGGATGGTCCACTGGTTCTTTATACTTATTACCAGAGGGAGCGAGAGAGAAGAGAGAGAGAGAGAGAGAGAGAGAGAGAGAGAGAGAGAGAGAGAGAGAGAGAGAGAGAGAGAGAGAGAGAGAGAGAGAGAGAGAGAGAGAGAGAGAGACAGAAGTATTTCACACAAACGCGAAATACTGCAAAGAACTAGCCACTTGTATCCAAATCATCATGTATTCAAATAACTGTATGCTAATATATACCAACTATACCTATGTACCAATGTGATATGCACTCTATATATACCAATAAGCCATACAATGAGTATATTTCAATATTATATGCCAATGTGTTATCGAAATTATATACGAGCTGCAACGCAAATATTCCAATACCTATGCAGTGTATATATGCTTATATCCAGGCTATAATTGCATTCATGTATGAAACGTATTTAGGTATTCATATGTATATATATGCAAATTACTTCAGCAGCTTCCAACTGTCACTCAGAATTTTATGGGGCGAGAGAATGGACGTCAAGCCCAAAACAACTAACCTACACAATTTTCTACATCCTGAGGGAGTTGTGTCTGCGGAAACAGGAAAGATACTTTCATTATTAACTGTTTATTGTAATTTAAACTCACCTCACCTATCCTAACCTAACCGGATCTTGCCGAACTTTTTGAGCATAGCCTAATCCTACCAAACCTAGCGAAATTGAAATGTGAAATTTACATTTTTAATTCCTTTAAATCGAGCAAGCGTTTCAGTGTAAACTGAAGGCGCTTATCTATGAGTGTGGCAAATGGACACAACACATAATTGTATACTTTCCTCAATTAGAAACTCCTTCCATTCACTTCTTACTTTCGCCAACGAGTCGCAAACATTTTATTGCAACGTGTCTCAGGCGGATAGTAATCACATACACGCACTCATACAGTACTAAACAATACTATAATATGAACTTTTTAATCATGAAGTGCCGGATAGGGAAATGAGAGCAACGAAACAGCAGCCAGTAAATGAACAAATCCACAAGGGTCGTGCCGAGGATTCGAACCTGCGTCCGAAAGCATCCCAGACGCTGCCATTAATCGACTGAGTTATCAAGGGGGAAAGCGCCAAGCCATTACGACTATATAGCACTGGGAAGGGGATCAGGATAAGGATTTGGGATAGGACGGGTGGGAGGAATGGTCCCCAAACACTTGGACGGTCGGGGACTGAGCTACGTCGACTGAGCTACGACATGGTATAAGATGATGCTCTCGGACGCAGGTTCGAATCCTCGTCAGCGGCACCCCTGTGGATTTGTTCATTTGATGCATCACACCATTGTGATTTCTGTGTGTAGCAGCCAGTAATTCTGTTGCGACTGGCGCGTTAAACACCAAAAAAGAGCTGACTGCGCGTATTTATATCCTCACTAGTTAAACATTAACGACAGTCAATTGGCCACGACAACATAGTTCTTTAATATGCATTAAGCAAATGTGCCAATATGTATTTGCCGCTCAGTTTATAAGCTTACGTATTTATGTAAACAAGTATATGCAGGAATGAAAGTTTTCTGCTTGGAGACGAGCTTTTGGTCTATCAGTCTCACGGAGAAGTTACTTAGCCCTACACAACTGCTGCAGGTCCCCCCTCCCCCTCTCAAGCGTTCACAACATCAGTAAAATGTGGAACTAAATAGTCCGACCCTAACCTAACAGAGGTCCCACCAATAGAAAACGGGACATCACGTCAATTTTGCTAGCCGCTGTTATTTTTAGGATATCAGTTGTTGGTCTAAAGAGATTTATACGCCAAAATGCGACGAACTATTCAAGAAGACGGGTTATATAGCCTGGCTCTAACCTAACGGATGGACGCACGCATAGAAAACGTGGGTGTTCGTGAGCGGCTATGATTTCTATTACAATATATATTATGTACGTTGGGGACTTTGACGTCAAAATGCGATTCGTTGGTACACAGGTGAATCAGGCAGTCGTGGTGGCACAGGTACCCGTGTCAACACCCACAGCTACCCGCCCGTATCAGAGGTAAACACTGCAAGTGAAGCGGAAATAATGAAAAATAAAAATGCCAAAGATTGTAGGGAAAACTTAAAAAAAAAGTGTATCCAATAATCCGTTTCTGGGCGCCCGAGCTGAATATTTCCCCACGCTACAGTCAACTCCAAATTGTCTCCTGAGGGCATTAGATCCCTCTCCCCGCTCCTTCCTTCACCTTATTGTCTGATTTTTTGGCCAAATTTCTCGGCTCGTTATTTGTGAAGCTCTTCAACGCTTGAAAGAGATCATCTGACTTATCACCTAAATATCTTTGATAACGTTTAATATCGCGTGAATATCATTGATAACGTCTAATACAGCCTAGAATACCGTTGATAAGGTCTGAAAACGCACAGAACACCGTTGAAAACGTCTGATGCTTGGAATGCTGTTGACAATATTTGATAACGCCTGTAACACCGTTCATAACGTCTAATGACGCAAGGAATTCGTTGATAAAGTCTGATAATGCCTGGAATACTGATGATAACGTCTGGAATTACGTTGATAACGTACGGTAACGCCTGGGAACACAGTTGATACCATCTGATAACGCCTAGAACACCGTTGAAAACGTCTAATAACACTTAGGACACGGATGATAGCGTCTGGCAATGCCTGGAATACAGTTGATAACGTTTAATAACGCTTGAAATACTATTGATAACGACAATACTATTGATGTCTGATAACGCCTGGAATACCGTTAATAACACCTGATAACGCCTGGAACACGCAAAATACACAGGCATAAACTGAATTACACATATTCTAGAAAATCAAGGCATTGCAAGGAAACAGGATACAGCGCATACACTTGGAAACACACACACAATGCAGGAAATCACAACGCCACGAGCCGATAGAAAAATTGGGATCATTTAAGTCTGAGAGGTGCTAGGTGGAACAGTGAGCTAGGCTACAGTGTTTGAGGGGTGTTAGGTGGAACAGTGAGCTAGGCTACTGTCTTTGAGGGGGTGCTAGGTGGAACAGTGAGCTAGGCTACAGTGTTTGAAGGGTGTTAGGTGGAACAGTGAGCTAGGCTACTGTGTTTGAGGGGGTGCTAGGTGGAACAGTGAGCTAGGCTACAGTGTTTGAGGGGGTGTTAGGTGGAACAGTGAGCTAGGCTACAGTGTTTGAAGGGTGTTAGGTGGAACAGTGAGCTAGGCTACTGTGTTTAAGGGGGTGTTAAGTGGAATAGTGAGCTAGGCTACAGTGTTTGAAGAGTGTTAGGTGGAACAGTGAGCTAGGCTACAGTGCTTGAGGGGGTGTTAGGTGGAACATTGAGCTAGGCTAGTGTTTGAGGGGGTGCTAGGTGGAACAGTGAGCTAGGCTACAGTGTATGAGGGATGCTAGGTGGAACAGTAAGCTAGGCTACAGTGTATGAGGGATGCTAGGTGGAACAGTGAGCTAGGCTACAGTGTTTGAGGGGGGTGCTAGGTGGAAGAGTGAGCTAGGCTACAGTGTTTGAGGGGGTGCTAGGTGGAACAGTGAGCTAAGCTACAGTGTTTGAGGGGGTGCTAGGTGGAACAGTGAGCTAAGCTACAGTGTTTGAGGGGTATTCTTGCTTGTATTCCATAAAGCAATTTGATTTCCGCGTTTTCTTGCGTTTTCTCGCTCCACTGTATACCTCTCGAAGAACCCATTCCAGATAGACATTTTTCTCTTCCCCGGGGCAAACACGTACCGACGGCTTCCCCGGTATAGGGGACCAGAGTCCTGGGGACAGAACTCTTCCCCAGACAGCATAAACCAGTCCACATCCACACCTTAAGTGTTGATGTTGCCGGTTACGTCGATGTTGAAGTTCTGCTCGTCTGAGGCAGGGTATAGTTATTGCTGCAGGGAGAGACACAGAAGGCATAGACAAGGTAGTGATCGCTGCGGGGAGAAGCACAGAACACACAGACACGAGCCCCTGCTAATAGAACACTTCACACCAGCCAGTCCTCACACTATGTTCATGTCATCCAGCAGCCGATCCCAAAGTCGCATTCATCAATGTTAATTAACATCCTGTTCATTTAAATTAAGAATTTTTTCAAATATAAATGAATGAATTATATACTAGCATATTATGCACCTTTTGGCGTGTGTTAGGTTAGGTGTTCAGGTTCTGTTGGCAAAAACAAATTTGGTCTCATCATTTGCGGGGGGAGGTCGGTAAACTGGAATAGTCTGTGATGTACACAATTATCTGCATTTGTGAAAAGCCTCGCCCCTTTCTTTATGCCCCTCGCGCCCTGATATCCTCAGTCAGATTCAGAAAGTTTTCTGCGTAATTTATACAGATTGTTACAATTCAGGTCCTCTGCCCTGGTGAATCCAGAACCCCGAACAAGTTCCTATGTTTGTGGCATCACTTGGGCAGCCCTGCTGCTAATTTGGCATTGGTGACTTCGCTGGCTACCCCAAAACACATACCATCATAAGCGCACTGGGTGCTTTTGATGGTAGGTGTCTCAAAAGCTTGCCCATCACTTCATGTATCTACAAGATACACAGAGTGGTCACAAGCTTCTCCCCTCTCAACAAGCTGAATGCCACGGCTGCCTGAACCTACACATCTTAGGCCACATTCGGGGTTAAACCAATAACCGCCACCGTTAATCAATGAAAAGCGCTTTACACGTAACTCACAAATGACTGCATTTGAAGTTTTCTCGAACAGTGTTTGGTTCATTTCCAACATCCGGAGCTCGCCTCTAAATGGTGAGAGAGGTGTGAGGTGAGCTTATCCCTTTCCTGCTTGCAAGCACTGCGTGTATATACCGAGTCTCAGCCCAGATAAGCCTATGCTTATCTGGTCAGTGTTGGACCTCTGTAACCATCAGTCGCGGAGATCCAGGGGCTCACCAACATTCTGGTGCAGGCGCCTTGAACCACCTGGTTTTCGGATCATGGCGTTTGGTATAGTACTTGTCATATACTTGAGGGTAGTACGGCACCTGTCGTAAGGTTCACGGACAGTAGAGCTCCTGTCACGTGGCTTACGGACAGGAGAGCACCTGTCACGTGATTCACAGACAGTAGAGCACCTGGCACGTGGTTCAGGGACGGCAGAGCACCTGTCACGTGGTTCAGGGACAGTAGAGCACCCGTCACGTGGTTCAGGGACAGTAGAGCACCTGTCACGTGGTTCAGGGACAGTAGAGCACCCGTCACGTGGTTCAGGGACAGTAGAGCACATGTCACGTGGTTCAGGGACAGTAGAGCACATGTCACGTGGTTCAGGGACAGTAGAGCACCCGTCACGTGGTTCAGGGACAGTAGAGCACATGTCACGTGGTTCAGGGACAGTAGAGCACATGTCACGTGGTTCAGGGACAGTAGAGCACCCGTCACGTGGTTCAGGGACAGCAGAGCACCTGTCCCACGGTTCAGGGACAGCACAGTAGCAGCTGCACCTTGCCGTCATCTTCAGAGCCCGAGAGGGCAGTTGTCAGGAACATAATTTCCTCAGGAAGAGTCGCTGAATTTGGGTTCCCACTCTGTGCGAAAATTGAATTATGCAAATGTCAAAGTCCACCTGTCTTGGTGAGTTGTCAGCGAGGGCTTCGAGGCCTCGGGGAGCCAGCCCCAAGCCGGTCTCTTCTTCCTCCCCACCCCCCCAAGCCGGCCTCTTCTCCCCCCCCCAAGCCGGCCTCTTCTCCCCCCCCCCCTCAAAGCCGGCCTCTTCCCCCCCAAGCCGGCCTCTTCCCCCCAGCCGGCCTCCTCTCCCCCCCCCCACCAGCCCCCATCCTCGCTAATACGGTGTTCGAACTTTGGCGGATTTTATTTAAACTTATATTAAGCAGTCATTTCTAGTTAATTAAGCTTTTGCCCCGAAGAAAATCGTGAACTTTGGCTGAAGCAGGAGTTTTGTTCGTCGTTCTGCGCTCTTATACTACCTCTTGATTCTAATTGGCTCAAAGTTACTGAATTATGCATCAAAATGCCACTGAGCTTGACGTTATTATTCTCGCAAACTTCATCCTTTTTATTCTCAACTATTATGTACAAAATATATTGTAAAAGATCTAGATATTATAGCAAATTGTATTAAGTATTATATATACTTTGTTCGCTACACTCTTAAGGCTCCATGTAAAGCTACAGTTACCGAATGAATAACGAATTTATATATTTCGGAAACAATGTTATTTCTTACCTTATGTTGTACCAAAGACATGGTCATTTGTTTACCATGCTAACTAAAATAAATAGTTTCATCTGGCCTACTTGGACAGGGTCAGTTTTTACGAATAGTCCGCATGCACTATGGAATCAAAGGAACTGTTTATAGGCAGCTGTGGAGGCCCACAGAATCCAGGGAGTGACCATTTCCACTACAAATATTATACTGAATTATTGTGCACAGGTGTGGGAGAGAATTTTTGTAAGAGCGCAACTAACATGCCATAGGAAGTTGTGCTTCAGGGAGCTTGGTCATGTGGGAGGCAGGGATGAGAAAACGATCACGCATGTACATCAACATCAATGGCATATTATAACAATAGATAACCTAAAAATATTTATATACAAAGCATGAGTACATAGGCCTACAAGATTTCTAGCCCAATAAGAGGCATATGTCTCTGAAGCAATCTCGGTGGAGGGCTGACAGTCTGCAATCATCTTAAGCACAATACATTATATATAAATCTCTGTTATCACTACTTTAACTATTTTTGATTTTTCACTGGAGGGTACAGGAGCAGACGACTGCTCACTCCTGTTAGCAAGTTGAGAGCTTTCCCTTCATATAGCTCATGGTAAGCCTTACCCACTATAATTTTACCTGGAACACGACGCGACAATCGGTTAACCAGGTACCTAATTATTGCTGAGTGAACAGGAACGAATAGGCAAGGGGTTGACACCCAGTATAGATAAATTTAAGAATTTATAGAAGTTTTGAATTAATTTATATGAGAAACAAATATGCTAATAATATATAAATAAAGATAGAATGATAAACCAAATGCTGTAAAAATGAAGATTTATAATTTGACGTTCATTCAAGCCCAGAGGCATCTTCAGTATTTTGATTACAGTTTACCCCAGTAGTGGCTCCATGACTAGTCCATCTTTATTGTTTCTTTATTAAATAATATACAATATAAAGGTCATATTTACATCAATTAACAAGGGAAAATACTACATTTATATATATATAGTTTATATAATTCTCAGTAAACCCATTTTTCATATCATCACCGAGCATGAGTCGTAAACCCTAAATGTTATACTTGATCCTGCCTCGCAAGAGCCTAGTCCATCAAATCGCTCATATACTACCTCGTTAAACATTAATATTCTTCAGCAGACACTACACCGATCACTTCACTTGGAAATGGCTAAGATCTATCGCTAATATCTGAATTAACAATACCTGCTACTACTGAAGATTTTCGCGAGTTCTTAAAGACGACATACAAATAATAATATATAATTTGACAAAACAGTATTAAAACCCCCATGAAAGTGTCTGGGCCTCAACCTCGCACAAAGATATTCGCTCTTATAGATATAGATATGTCGTACCTAATAACCAGAACCGCACTAATTGGCATAGTAAGCAAGGCCCAATTTGCCTAATAGGTGGATTGATTTGAGTTATTTTCAAGTGTTACGCTAGGTTAGTTTTGGTGAGATTTGTAGGTTAATTTTAACTCGACTCAGAAAATCCCAATCATATATATATTGCTACGAAAAACGTTATCATTCCATAGGAGAAAATTTTCCAAAATAAAATTAATACTCTACTTGAGGAAAACTCAAGTTTGTTACGGAATTCGGTACGATATCGCTCATATATATAAGTGATATCTCTCTCTCATATGAGAGAGAGAGAGAGAGAGAGAGAGAGAGAGAGAGAGAGAGAGAGAGAGAGAGAGAGAGAGAGAGAGAGAGAGAGAGATGTACAAATTAAATCGAGCAAACATAGGTATTGTAGCAAAATTAAACATGGTTTAAGACACACACACACACACACACACCTGCACACTGATGCACACACACCTGCACACTGATGCACACACGCACACTAACACAAACACACGCACCTGCACATTAACATACGTCCGCGCACACTCACAAGCAAACTATCGCGCACACCCAAATATTCGGTGACCTAAATGTCGATCAAGCTTGATTATAAATTCATCGTTTCTAAAGCAGCTTAGTACTCGCAGAACTGGCGCGCTGACATCCACATGACACGGTACAACCTTAACACAAAGTTCAACTGTGGAATTCTCAAGCTGAGTAGGATATATTTCGTAAAGTTCAAATAGTTCAAATAGGAGGATATATATTTGCTAAAGTTCAAATAGGAGGATATATTGGGTAAAGTTCAAATACTAGAATATATTTGGTAAAGTTTAATGTATTAAATCAAACATTTATTCAGGACTAAAGTATACTTGCTGGTTGGTCAGTAAGATATTGTGGTGATCTTAATTATTATAAGATCATTATTATTAATTAATACAATTATCTTATGATTAATATAAATTGGAATTTTGTACACAGTTAAGTGTAGATCAGGTGTTTTTGGTCCTGTTGGCATATATATGTAATTTTCGTAGGTGGGAGAAACATTGCGCAACCCGCCCTTTGGCAATGTTCGTCCATCCGGCTGTCAAGCTTAATGATGCCCTCACAAATGTTAACGCGATGTCCGCAGCCCGAATGTCTTCCAACAAAGAACGTCGCTTTTCGCTCGTATGCGTTACATAAAGGCAAAATTTGTCGTACAAGACAATAGAAGCGGTTCGCGAATGTGACATACTGTCCCGTTTTCTGTTTTGGGTCTTCTGGTTGGTCAGGAGAGGACACTTGACTGTTTTCTTGACGGTGGAAAACCTTAGGAGGACGGGCTGCATCGTCACAGCTCGTCTCTGTGATAGCCCGTCCTCATCAACATAGGCCAAATGCTCGTTAGACCAGCTGTCATACTCCCTGGTTTATAAATGAAAGGCGATTTACATACGACTCACAACTGATGACGTTCGAATATTTCTCGAGCCTTGCTTCACTGACGACCTATACTCGAATCGTAACTCTATAAATAGAAACTGAACACCTAACCTAATCTATGCCTAAATATGCACAATATGCTAATATATAATACTATTTATTTATATTTGAGAAAATTCCCAATTTTTAATTAAAATCGTGTTAAAATCGACGAATGGAGTTTTTTTGGGGGGTCGGCCGCTGGATGGAATGATCATAGCCTGAAAACCGGTTGCAATGTTTTGATGATGGCTGAAATTATCGTCGAACTCTGTCCGAGTACGAATTTACAACTGACGCCTTGCAATTTATCGTCGACCATGGCTTCAACAAGTGGACCCGGCCGTGCAATTATCTGCAACAGATAACGATATCCTAGACTCATTAGGGCAATTAATTACTGTGATCACACTGTTTGGTAGACGGCTTGAGCTGTCCATTCATGTAGGCCTCGAGATTGAACTCATCTTAATTCTCAATAACAGTGCTTTGTGCCCTTGGGGGTGTTTGGGAACAATTAGTAAAGAGGCTCACCAGAGGGAAGGAGACTCAACAGAGGAAAGGTTACTCATGAGAGGGAATATTACTCACCAGCGGGAAGAGGACTCAGCAAATGAAAGAGGACTCATCACAAATAGCAATTACGATAGAAATGAATGAAATAATTTTAGACAACTGAACTCATTAGTGACAGTGGATCCAGTTAAAATCGCGTCAAAAGAAACTTTATTAAAATGCAGATGCAGGCTAATATATATCTCAACATGATGGAATCCCAAATATGTTAAAATTCCACATAATTACAACCTGGTACGAACATCAGCTCAATTTTAAATAATTGTAATTGGATCTTTAATATATTTGTACATCTTAATATTTCTCCCTACTATGGTTTCCAATTATGGCCAAAAAAATATTCCTTTTCTTACCATGCAAAATAAAATTTTCATCAAACTGTGTGACTAGTGATAGGATTGCATTCTATCGTGAGAAAACAATTAAGATTCCAATTTCATGCAAAATTTGATCTTAAGAGATCGTTTTAAACATCAAGCGAACCTTACTGTTGCTTGATCTGTGATTAGGACGCGAGAAATAATATTTGCACATAGACTATCAGTGTCAGGTTAAACAACGGGCTGACCTCCACACAAACAGAACTAAGAACATTGGAGGAGGAATAATATTTTGATATTTAAAGTCTGCTCTTCAAGCAATTGAAAACTTCTCCCGGAAGATCGACAGCAAGAACCTCATACTAGCAATTATAAATGACCTAATAGCTACACAGAGTAAAGGGTTTCTATTCTCATTTGTATGGATACCATCACACATAAATATAACCCATCATAATGAGACAGACATTGCAGCCAAATTAGCGTGTAACAAAGATGAAGTTGAATTAGATCTAGGTATCCCCATCTCTGCTGTCAAAACTATATTGTTCCAAACACTCAAGTCTGATAGGAGAGAAATTACTGACTCCCAACGACCTGAAAGCACCAGAATAAAAAGCTATAAGTTCAGATCTGAAACCTATGTTAATGGGAAGCACAAAACGTCCACCAGACTGTGCGACACAGTGGTTGCATGGATCAGGTTGGGTTACCGTTACCTGTGGCAGGTGGCTACAGGTGACGGATCGAGACTTTCTATATGAATTACGACGCGAAAAAAAAAACACGAATCATTTTAACATGCATAACTAAAATAAATAACACTAGAAACACACTTTATTACAATATCATTATTATAAATTTAAAAAGTGCTTTGAGGTTCCTTTACCCTCTAAAAAAAATAGTAATACTTTAAAAAAAAAAACTTGCACCAACATTTAAAATGATAAAAAGGTTCGCCTAAACTCCTGATCTCGTGTCGAAAAATGTTTTCAGAAAATTTCCTATAACACGACCGAGCAAGTTCCAAACCAGCTGATTTTTTCCCCTTTTTGTGTGTCAGTCAGTTACAGATATTAGAATTTGACGTTTCTGAATCATTTTTATGCAGAGCTTGCTATAAATGCTGTTTGAAATCAGTAATTAACAACACAAATCGTATTTTCACCATTAATAAGTAAATGAAAAACGAGGAACCGTGGAGATATGAATTAATGATATCTTAGCGATTTATATTTACATGAGGAACTTGCCTAAGTTTAGTATAACTTGCCAACACAAGAAAACTCTCAGGTCAACACATTAACAAAGCTATCACTCTAACCAACAAAACTAAAACACAGGAGGTATGTGGTCCATAAGACAGGAGGTATGTGGCCCATAAGACAGGAGGTATGTGGCCCATAAGACAGGAACTATATATGGTCCATAAGACAGGAGGTATGTGGCCCATTAGACAGGAGGTATATGGTCCATAAGACAGGAGGTATGTGGCTCATAAGACAGGAGGTATGTGGCCCATAAGACAGGAGGTATGTGGCCTATAAGACAGGAGGTATGTGACCCATAAGACAGGAGGTATGTGGCTCATAAGACAGGAGGTATGTGGTCCATAAGACAGGAGGTATGTGGCCCATAAGACAGGAGGTATGTGGCCCATAAGATAGGAGGCATGTGGTCCATAAGACAGGAGGTATGTGGCCCATAAGACAGGAGGTATGTGGCCCATAAGACAGGAGGTATGTGGCCCATAAGACAGGAGGTATGTGGCCCATAAGATAGGAGGCATGTGGCCCATAAGACAGGAGGTATGTGGCCCATAAGACAGGAGGTATGTGGCCCATAAGACAGGAGGTATGTGGCCCATAAGATAGGAGGCATGTGGCCCATAAGACAGGAGGTATGTGGCCCATAAGACAGGAGGTATGTGCCCCATAAGACAGGAGGTATGTGGCCCATAAGATAGGAGGCATGTGGCCCATAAGACAGGAGGTATGTGGCCCATAAGACAGGAGGTATGTGGCCCATAAGACAGGAGGTATGTGGCCCATAAGACAGGAGGTATGTGGCCCATAAGACAGGAGGTATGTGGCCCATAAGATAGGAGGCATGTGGCCCATAAGACAGGAGGTATGTGGCCCATAAGACAGGAGGTATGTGGCCCATAAGACAGGAGGTATGTGGCCCATAAGACAGGAGGTATGTGGCCCATAAGACAGGAGGTATGTGGCCCATAAGACAGGAGGTATGTGGCCCATAAGACAGGAGGTATGTGGCCCATAAGATAGGAGGCATGTGGCCCATAAGACAGGAGGTATGTGGCCCATAAGACAGGAGGTATGTGGCCCATAAGACAGGAGGTATGTGGCCCATAAGACAGGAGGTATGTGGCCCATAAGACAGGAGGTATGTGGCCCATAAGACAGGAGGTATGTGGCCCATAAGACAGGAGGTATGTGGCCCATAAGACAGGAGGTATGTGGCCCATAAGACAGGAGGTATGTGGCCCATAAGACAGGAGGTATGTGGCCCATAAGACAGGAGGTATGTGGCCCATAAGACAGGAGGTATGTGGCCCATAAGACAGGAGGTATGTGGCCCATAAGACAGGAGGTATGTGGCCCATAAGACAGGAGGCATGTGGCCCATAAGACAGGAGGTATGTGGCCCATAAGACAGGAGGTATGCGGTCCATAAGACAGGAGGTATGTGGCCCATAAGACAGGAGGTATGTGGCCCATAAGACAGGAGGCATGTGGCCCATAAGACAGGAGGTATGTGGCCCATAAGACAGGAGGTATGTGGCCCATAAGACAGGAGGTATGTGGCCCATAAGACAGGAGGTATGTGGTCCATAAGACAGGAGGTATGTGGCCCATAAGACAGGAGGTATGTGGCCCATAAGACAGGAGGTATGTGGCCCATAAGACAGGAGGTATGTGGCCCATAAGACAGGAGGTATGTGGCCCATAAGACAGGAGGTATGTGGCCCATAAGACAGGAGGTATGCGGTCCAAAAACACAGCAAAGAGAGCTCCAACTTACCACAAACAAACAATTCATTTTCAAGTAGCCTCATGCCATTATTATTAGTAACAAAGTATTACTCACCATAAAATGCTTGAGCAAAATCACCGTAAAAAACATCACTGACAAGCAACTAAGAAAACCAAGCAACACTGCATCAATGAGACGAATAACAACAGCATTCAATGTTGCAACTAAATTGCCCCTTGTGTTGCAGCAATGGACAAAGGGGGTAAAATTTCCTTCCTTGAGTTGACGTTCAAATTGCCAATGCAACATACAGAAGCAATAC
>NC_091188.1:10602269-10622269 GCF_040958095.1 Procambarus clarkii | reverse complement strand
CATCTTAGTTATCATGTCTTATACATGTAGTCGTGTTAAGGAGGTCTAGCATTATGGGGTTGTAGAACTGAATACATGGTGAATTAGAGCGTTTCTATGAGATTGGTTTTACGTTGGTTGGCGTCTAACTTTGGACCGATAGACAAATATTTTATCTTATAATATGTGAATACCCGTGTGTATATCACACACACACACTCGTGTGCGTACATACACATGAACAAAAATCAGGCAAGAAAGAGAGGGGGTGGGCAGACTGCATATTTTTGGATTGCCAGAAAGTCTATGACACAGTACCACATAGGAGACTAGTGCACAAACTGGAGATGCAGGCAGGAGTGAAAGGGAAGGTACTCCACTGGATAAGGGAGTACCTAAGCAACAGAAGACAGCAGTCACTGTAAGGGGTGAGGTCTCGGAATAACGAGGCTTCACCAGTGGAGTCCCTTAGGGATCAGTTCTTGGACCTATACTGTTCCTGATATATGTAAATGATCTCCCAGAGGGAATAGACTCCTTCCTCTCGATGTTTGCTGATGATGCAAAAATTATGAGAAGGATTAAGACAGAAAGACAGTATGAGCCTACATGATGACCTAAATAAAGTAAAGGAATGGTCCAACAAATGGTTACTAAAGCTCAACCCAAGTAAATGTAAGGTAATGAAACTAGGTGGAGGAAATAAGAGGCCAGACACTGGATACCGTATGGGATATAAAATCCTTCATGAAACGGACAGAGAGAATGATCTAGGAGTTGATATCACGACAAACCTGTCTCCTGAAGCTCACCTCAAAAGAATAACATCGGCGGCGTATGCGAACCTGGCTAACATTAGAACTGTCTTCAGAAACCTGTAAAGGGAATTCATTGACACACTGCATGTATAAGACATTGAGAGGAACGAGTCTGTTCCCTCTTGGAGATCATTTACATATATCAGGAACAGCATAGGTCCAAGAACTGATCCCTGAGGGACTCCACTGTATAGGGAATCTTTCAGAACCTTGTATACCACGTTTCTAGGGCCAATCCTGGAGTATGCGGCCCCAGCATGGAGCTCGTACCTTGTCAAGCCCAAGACGAAACTGGAAAATGTTCAGAGGTATACCACTAGGGTAGTTTCAGAACTACGAGGCATGAGTTACGATGAAAAGCTGAGTGAACTGCACCTCACGTCGCTAGAAGACAAAAGAGCTCGAGGAGACATGATCACCTCATAAAAAATTCTCAGGGGAATTGACAGGTAGACAAGGATTATTTAACACGGGTGGTACACGCACAAGGGGACACAGGTGGAAGCCTAGTACCCAAATGAGCATCAGAGACATTAGAAAGAACTTTTTTCAGTGTCAAGAGTAGTAGTAAATGGAATGCACTAAGAAGTGATGTGGTGGAGGCTGACTCCATACACAGCTTCAAATGTAGATATGATTGAGCTCGAAAAGCTTAGGAATCTGTACACCAGTAGATTGACGGTTGAGAGGCGGGACCAAAGAGTCGAAGCTCAACCCCCATAGCACAACTAGGTGAGAATACGTATCCCACCAGTAATCAGGGACAAACAAATCCCCGAACGATCACCCTGTGTTAAGCTTCTCCAGAAGAGATCCATAAAGCCATAAGCTTCGTGTTCTGTTTTTCACTTTCTGAGAGAGATGTAAATATACAATATTTGCAGCGACTAACTGCGCGCGTTTGATGCACGCTCCGACGTAAAAATATACAGGAACGTTCCTATAAAACACATCTAATCAAATACATATCACCAGGTTTTCAATTTAACTTCATTAGGCTTCATGAAGATGTTTATTTGATTTTGAGATTTTTACAAATACAAACATTTTGGTTTGTTTACGAAGTATGACAGCAGTCGTGCTTTCGTTCCTCGCTTGTAAAGATTTTATAAATATATTTATACATTACATATATATATATATATATATATATATATATATATATATATATATATATATATATATATATATATATATATATATATATATATATATATATTCACACAATTTAAAAAGCTTATTTCATTATACATTCAAGAACCCACAAAACATTCATGGATTAAGTCGCCTCTTAAAAAAAACATGAAGAAATATGAATTATTCAGATTATTCAGACTGCATTTTCTTTCCTCCATGGCCACTTTGCTCCGTTTTAAATTTAGAGTTTCTCGCTAAAGTTTGCACCAGCGTAATAACTAGCACCGAGGAAAATTATAACTTAATCACAACTCGAGAGAGTCATATATATATATATATATATATATATATATATATATATATATATATATATATATATATATATATATATATATATATATATAAATTAACTCAGGTATTACTGAGAGTATTTTTCCTTCCCCGGGAGGGAATTTGGGAGTTGTCGGGAGGTTCGTCCCTCCCCAGGCTGACCTACTGTCTTAGATGTTCGCCGTTTTTCAATAATATTAAATTAGAAGAGTACGACAGCTTGCTGAAATCAATGTTAGAAAAAGCCCTCAACCATTCTCTCAGCTACTCAGTGGAAACAAGCCTCCCTTCCTGTCAGACTTGGGGGGGGGGGGCCTCGGCGTTCACACAGCAACACAAACTGCTGTACCAGCGTTCCTGTCTCTTCAGTGGCGTCTGACAACCTGGTGCAGGAAATCCTACCTGATTACCTAGGTCAACAGGCAGTGGTACATGATTCCAGCTTTACAGACTGCACCATCAAATGGGTCTCTCTTGCAGGACCTGCACTCCAACCACCACCTTCTGGGGCTCACAAACAATCCACAAAACAACATGCCTAGGAGCTGTAACAACACAACATGACACTGCCCGACTTATAGCTGTAGCAGCTCCCCATGCAGGTGACTTCCTGTTAGCAACCCCAGGAACGCGTCTCACGTTCAACCTGCCATATTTTGACAGACATTCAACTGGCAGTCCATATTTTTGGACTACCAGAAAGCCTTTGACAAAGTTCCACATAAGAAGCTAGTGAAAAACCGTGGAGATGCAGGCAGGAGTGCAAGGGAAGGTACTCCATTGGATAAGGGAGTACCCTAAGCAACAGAAGACAGCGAGTCACTGTGAGGGGTAAGGTCTCAGATTGGTGAGACGTCACCAGTGGAATCCTGCAGGGTTCCAATGGTGACGTCTCACCAATGACTACGACCTAGATGTATAAAATTCGTAATGTGCCATGTTTACTTAGAAGCTGATTTCAATCTCAATAGCTATTCAAAAATCAATTGCTTATTAAAATTAGTTTTGTGGTAGGTGAGTTAATAGTCTAGTTTAAATCATTAACCATTTTTTCAATAATATAGTCACTACCCTAGTTAGATTTTTATTAGTTTAGCCATTAATGTAGCTTGATATGTAGTAGTTTAGTCATTAACCTAGTCTGCAATCACTATTTATAATATCTGACCTTTTATAAAAGAAATTGGACAAATGAACTCGTTTCAAAAAGTAACTAGCAATGTATGTGAACTATATTAAATGTCAATTAAAATTTCGAACAAATTAGCAGTTCTGGCCTGAGGGAATTCTGGAGCCAGATTCACGAAAGCACTTACAAACGTGTACATCTTTTCTCAATCTTTGGCACCTTTGTTTCCAGTTATTAAACAGTTAATGAGCTCCGAAACACCAGGAGGCTGTTTATAACAATAACAACAGTTGAATGGGAAGTTTTCATGCTTGTAAACTGTTTAATAAATGTAACCAAAGCCGTCAAAGATTGAGGAAAGATGTACACGTTCGTAAGTGCTTTCGTCAATCTGGCCCCTGGCCTACTCACCACTAGGCTACAGGCATCACCACAAACGTCAAGAGACACAGAGATCAGGTTAAGTTTATTACCAACTTTACCTTTTTGTATATAACTCTTTTTGGGAAATCAAAAGTTTACAAAAGACACTACGGGCTCACCATAGCCCGTGCTACTTGGAACTTTTTGTTCCAGGTAGCGAATCTTTAACAACAACAACAAAAGTTTACATAAAAAATATAAATATTCCCCAGTTTTCCCCCGGTTACAATTGCTTTTTATCATTTCACCAAAAAATTAATAGTTTTTAACGTTCATAGGCATTGTTCTACTCATATATTTAAATACATATTTTAAAAAGTATTTTAAATGAGTTGCTGCACGATTTACCGCAATGCGCCAAAAAAAAAAAATACACAGAAGCCTCTGTATTTTCAGTATTATCGTAATATTTCTCTGGCAGTATTCATACATCGAATTATTCTTCAATATTCCAACCCATCTTTCTACCTTAATGCTCCGTTACTTTTGTTTACAGAGATTGTTATGGATTAGGATAGCCATAACGGGAACTGATATCGCCTATGTTAATTCACATATGTAATTTATATATATATTTTAGGTGTTGCTACACCTTTTTCATGTATGTACCCCAGGCGAAGACAGTATAGTTGTGATTAGTTGTAACTTTTTTAATAAGCATCAGGGGCTTTGCTACCCATTCGTTCCTGTATTCTGGAACTGGGAATTTTCTGTCACCTTTCAATGTAATCAGTACTTTAAAATTGCTCTATCATTATTATATTATTTGTCTTTATAAATACGCTATCTTGTTACAGATTATCTTTATTTCCTTCGACATATGCTTAGATAACAGAACATGACATACGCTTAGATAACAGAGCATGACATATGCTTAGATAACAGAGCATGGCATATGCTTAGATAACAGAGCATGAAATATGCTTAGATAGTAGAGCACGACATATGCTTTTTTTTTTTTTTTTTTTTTTTTTAGATATATACAAGAGTTGTTACATTCTTGTACAGCCACTAGTACGCGTAGCGTTTCGGGCAAGTCCCTGGAATACGATCCCCTGCCGCGAAGAATCGTTTTTTCATCCAAGTACACATTTTACTGTTGCGTTAAACAGAGGCTACAGTTAAGGAATTGCGCCCAGTAAATCCTCCCCGGCCAGGATACGAACCCATGACATAGCGCTCGCGGAACGCCAGGCGAGTGTCTTACCACTACACCACGGAGACTGCCTAGACTCCCTTAGATAACAGAGCATGACATATGCTAAGATAACGTAGCATGACATATGCTTAGATAACGTAGCATGACATATGCTTAGATAACAGAGCACGACATATGCTTAGATATCAGAGCATGACATATGTTTAGATAACAGAGCATGACATATGCTTAGATAACAGAGCATGACATATTATCTCGTATAGTTGTAGGCCAAACCTGAATAAGGTAATTAGGACTAATTAAGATACCTTTTAACGTAATATTGATCAATTCGTTAAAAAATGCGACGTATTAGTAAAAGTTAAAGCGCCGCAATATTGACGTTTTCTGTGTTTCAGCCTCAATAGGTTGAGTGGGTTGCCTGAGCGTGCATGTTTTGGGAAAGGCAGAACAATTTAATTTTCCACAGTGTGACAAATTAAGAGAAGGTTCTGCTGGTTGTGGTACAGGAGTACGTAAGTGGAACAGTAGCTCGTAAGTGACGCAGGACTTCATAAATGGTACAGGAGCACGTAAGTGGAACAATAAGGTCGTAAGTGGTGCAGGACCCCATAAACAGTACAGGAACACGTAAGTGGAACAGTTGCTCGTGTGTGTGTGTATATATATATATATATATATATATATATATATATATATATATATATATATATATATATATATATATATATATATATATATATATATATATATATATCGCTGCATTGTAATATCGAAAACTCCACACCCCAGAAGTGACTCGAACCCGGACCGCCAGGAGCACATTGCAACTGGTGTACACGGTGCCTTAAACCACTCGACCATCAGTGACGGTACAAAAAGTGGTGATAGCCGAGGCTATTTGAACCACCACTCCGACGGCACTTTGATGGTAATCTTGGGCATAGGTCACCTCATTTTTGTGGGGCGACGTGAGAAACACAAATGCGAACAAGCTTGAATGGTCCCAAGCATATATACAACTGAAAACTCCACACCCCAGAAGTGCCGTCGGGGTGGTGGTTCAAATAGTCTCGGTTATCACAACTTTTTGTACGGTCACTGATGGTCGAGTGGTTTAAGGCACCCTGTACACCAGTTGCAATGTGCTCCTGGCGGTCCGAGTTCGAGTCACTTCTGGGGTGTGGAGTTTTCAGTTGCAAATATGCTTGGGGAACATTCAAGCTTGTTCGCAATTGTGTTGCTCACGTGGCCCCACAAAAATGAGGTGATTTGATGAAATAGCTATGCCCAAGATTACCATCAAAGTGCCGTCGGGGTGGAAGTCGGACTATGAAGAAGCCTTTGCTTCTCAATACCCATGATAATCGGGTTCTGGGGTGACCTCGAGGGCCCAGGAAGGTGCGTCGTGCTCGTAACCACAGTGTATAATTTAATGAATTATGATTATCATATTTAAACTTTACATTGATGAAAGATATTACAATGCAGCGAAGAACTTAAATTACAATGATCATGGGAAAGTGAAGATGTACACTAGTGAAATGTGCATGATTCGCGCAATGGTAGTTAAGACGTCCACTGTTGGCGGCCGTGTATAACATTTATGTTAAGATATACGGGTTCCGGGAGGACGCCGGGTACCCAAGAGGAACATCTCTTGTTCACCACCCGACCAACGTTGAGTCCCTCAGCCACACGTTAATATAACCGGGAAGTCCTCAGTAACCTAAGTCACGTAGCTCGGACATAAGACATGTGGACACTTGGTGACAAGACACACGGGAGCTTGGTGACAAAACAAGCTGGTTCTTGGTGACTGACGACAAGCGTGGAACTAACGCGACTCTCAAGTGTCGCTTCAAACATTTTTGTGCAGGTGATTCTGGGGATGAGATACAGCCCAGCGTGAGAGGTGCGGGCGGCCGTGTCCTTCAAGACAGATTTATTATGGTCAAAGTTACACCGTATTTTTCCTCCACTCCGAGACGAAAAGTTTGGTGGCAGTACGAGGGGGTTGACAGCCATCTTGGGTGTATTGCAAGATCTTTCAGCTATACACTGACAATTAATCATGCAATATGAAACGCATCCTGAACTTCAAATTGAACCCTTGCCTCAATGTTATACTCATAATATTGCAAGAAGAGTTCGTTATTCTCTTCTTGTAACATTAAAACAGTTAGTATTTTGTAGAAATGTTAATACAATACTTTAATTGTAGTTTAAATGAATAAGGTCAGAGAAGCCTCACCCCCCCAAGACCCACATACGGGAGTATGAAGGAGGGCATAATTAATCCTAATTTTCCCCGGAATACGACCCCGCCAAATCGTTTAGCAACCAGGTATCCATTCACTGCTGGGTGAAAAGAGGCTAAAGTTAAGAATTAACGCCCAGTAAATCCTCCCGGTCCAGGATACGAACCCAGGCCAAAACGAGTGTGTTACCACTTCACCACGGATTATAACCGAGATTATATGATTATAGCCGAGATTGCTTTTATTTTTGTGGAAAGAGCTGAAGATTAGCTCACCTCGAGCTGACAGTGAGGCTCGGGGTTCTGTCCTGTTTTGGTATAAAAAGACTTGATTAGGTCGTCTGACGTGAGCAGTTCAGATGGTTATTCTGGCTTCTATTTTCTGTGAGAGCGAGCGTGTGATGTGAAACTCTCCTAATTTATTTAAGCTATTAGTGCTAGGTGGATTGAGGTTCAGCTGCCGGCTATTTAATGCACCGACTGATGACCTGCTTGTTTCATGTGTACTGTTGGAACTGTGGACAGAGATGGCGCTCACTACTTCCTCGGCAGATGCATTTTCCTGCTTGTATTACGCTGAGTATTTCCTTACTTTCTTGTGATGCTGATCTTTCTAGCTTACCTTGAGGTTATCTTGAAGTGTGTACGGGGCTTAGAAAAGCCCCAAAAACAGTCGTCGACCAGGCCTCTTCGTTGCTGGACTGGTCAACCAGGCTGTTGGACGCGGTTGTTAGCAGCCTGACATGAGTCACAGCCTAGTTGATCAGGTATCCTTCGGAGGTGCTTATCGAGTTCTCTCTTGAACACTCTAGTTTAAATCAGTATCCTCCTTTTACACATATTAATTGTAAACAAAAATTTAAACCTCTTTACTCACCTATGTATTTTATATGCTTATATCACGCCCTTATCGATCACTGTAGTTGTGTCATAATTATCAGTTTAATTATGATTTACCACCTTAATAATATTTACCACCTTGCAGAACCGGCTTCGATGCAAGCTTCTTTACTTTCCAAATTTCTTTTAGTGCATCTTGAAATAAGGACTCGATGCTGGGTCTCCAGACTCTTGGACTGCTCCTACACAGGTTGGCTTCAGCGTCCTACAAAGTTCCTTGAAGAGCTTACCAAGAGCTGCCTTGATGGCGCTAATTTCCCATATATCGCTGACATTATCGTATTTATATATTTATTTGCTTCCGGAGTAAGACATGTTGCCATATCTACTCGTAAGTCTATTTCCTTTGGCGATTCTAGGAGGCAGTTCCGCTTCAGTCTCCCCTGTTGTGTGTTGGTATGCTGCCTTCACCGTTTTCACCGACTTTCACGTGTTTTGAAAGCCATTATTCTTCTCTCAGATCAACGGCCAGTTTTGAGTTTTACTCGTGAATGATGGTATATTTATCATTTATTTAGTTTACCAAAATATTTTAAATACAATGCTCATTTGCATAAGAAAAATTCATAATAATTGCATAATACGTATGACTTTATGATATGAAGCTTACGTAATGAAAAATGCAGTTTAGACAGAAGTGATTTTTTTACAATATATAGCAGTGACATAATTCTATGGGGCAGGGATTTTACAAGAAATAAACTGAAAATTATAGAAGTGATATCAATGTTGACAAAAAAAGGAAAATCATCAATATAATTAAAAAAAAGTGAAACTTATAGACACAATATAACATGAATTTCTAGAAATGTGCTCAGGTTTTGCACTGTAGGACATCAAACAGATTCCCGGGCTGCCCTGGATCGCCGTCACTTTGACCACGACTCCTGTAACAGGGATCTCATTTCGACAGGAATTAAATTGGTTGTCAACAAGCCATCTCTCTTTATAAGAGTAACCCTTTAACAATATCCAGTATCCAGCTAGGGGAGGGGTATTCCTACTTTCCAATCCACAATCACATTTGATCCAAAAGACCTGTTACATCATTATACGCATAACTCATTATGCGATTATTATGTGATACATTATATGCATCATCTCTTAAGTTATATTCTGCCCGAAACGCTGCGCGTACTAGTGGCTTTACAAGATTGTAAATACTATGCTATGTATTCTCACAAACCCATTGTACCTTCTTGTATATAAATAAATAAATAAATAAATAAATAAATAAATAAATAAATAAATAAATAAGTTATATTTTCTAACAAAGAAATTGGTGTCTAGCAAAGTTTAAGGGGTTTGTGTTAAGCAAGTTCCTGAAAAAAAACTTTTTTTTTTTTAGACAAGGATCCGTTAGTGAAATATTTCTTCAAGTGTAGATGTGGATATCCGGCTAGGTAGGAGATTGCAGCGAGGGGTAAGTTTAGATTCTTAAGTTGTGAATATTTCCTCCGTACATAATTTAGTCTTCCCAGGACAGCAGCTTGGAGGTCCAATACGTCACAATCATTCACAGACATTAACCATTAAAATACTTTCATTCAGGTTTCAAGATAACCAAATTGGCTCAAGATAACATCTGTTGTGACTTTCAGGTCTTTGATATCATCATTAATTTCACAAGTGGGTTCTCTCCACTAAGGATATATGATTAAGATATTTTTACCTAATTTATCGTTTCTCTAGCCAGCCGCATCTATGTCGTTAACTTTAACTTATCTGGAAGCAAAGGAAACTTTTCTCTTATATCTATTTTCTTTTAAACTGTGTCAGCAGCTTCTCTGCGGTTTGTTCCTTCTTCTGGTATAATGATCCAGTTGCTCCACTTGGTATCCTTGTACCTCGCCCTACGGGTAATCCTGCTCACACACACTCGTAAATCCTTCCCTGGTCGCTCACACACACTCGTAAATCCTGCCATGGTCGCTCACACACACTCGTAAATCACAGCATCTTGACATTTGTCAACTTCTGCCCTCAAATCCCCACACGGCTGAAAACAAGTTCCGAGACAAGCTGTTCTCCCCTCTGTAGGCAGGCAGCACTCTCAACTGTATTGGGAAGAGCCCAGCAGGCCCCCGTCCCCATCTACAAAACTCGTACCCTGGGCGTATATATATTATATTTAATAAATATAAATAAGCCCTTCAAGCAAGACGCTGTCTAAAAACTGGTCTACCTGCACCTTGGTGTATCCTCCACAGTAGTTTCCGTCTTACTGAACACCATTCGACATTGTACAGGCCTGACGTCTAACAGCATTCAGCTCGGCAATCAGGCCATGAAGCGTCGGAATGCTGTGTTGACAAATACTGGGGCAACTTTAACGTTACTGAACAGCGTTATCAAATCCACAGGTGTTCATATGACCTTTGATGGCAGTAAAACTTGACACCCCTGACTTCACGAGAGTATATTCCCTTCCACAGTGAAAACGAGTCATTTCTGCCCTCAAATACATGTAGTTTAGTGTTTTACTTCAACAGCGGAAAACGGTTTCAATCTGGATCTTGGTTTACGTGTGTTTGTGCAATACCAAGCCTACTCCACACTAACAAGGTCTTCGCACAGCACTTTGTGGGCACCATCAACACATTCCTTCCACCCAGGAGCATGCTGATATTTCTTTTTCACTTCACTATTTGCTTCCCTCCTCTGTTTCAGCCATGCTTTTACGACTCACGTCCTCAGTTGTATAATGATCTCGGGGAAGCTGTGGGTGTGTACACGCGTCAATTCATTATAAATAAGACTAAATTTATCAGGAATTGGATGCAATTTTTTTATCGGAACTCTCTCATGGTATGGAAAGCTTCCTCATACTGAAGCACAGCTTATTTGTCCACCACTGTACCTCCCTCACTCTAACCAGCCTCCACTGTGTCTCATAACTGCTCATGTGCCGTCTCAGTCAGCAATGTTTACCACACTCCACCTTGGCCCTGTGATTAAATATCATTCGGAAAGGAAACTCAATTGTCCGATGCCGGGAATAGACTACCAATCATGGTCATTATAACCAAACTAAATATTTTAAGAACACGAATATAATTCTTCAGATTGGCAGATATTATTATTATTAGTATTATTATTTGAATGTTGTTGTTAGACAAGCAACATTCTATGCTAGCTACACACGCTGAGACCATCATACACATAAGGCGCAACATTTACGTGTCAACAAATTATACTTAAATATTTGTGTATGAACAAAAATATTGGAACATACCAACAGAAGGGGGCATTGAGAGCCAACAGTCATCTCATGTATGCGACACGTGATGCTGGAAATACACAACACCTATCAACACATTTAATGATAAACTAATGTAAAAAAAAATGAATTTAGGAGATCTAGAAAGAAAATGTATTGGAGGGGTAACACAGCCAGAGTGCAGGAGGAACATGCAGTCAGAGCAGTCACTACGTCAACATAGGTGTCGACACCTGCCACAACTGCTGCCTTCGAATATGATGGGATATATTTCCTCCCGGGTCTGTCTCGCCTGTCCGTGTGGGGTGAGTATACAGTATGTGTGTGTTCACCTAGTTGTGCTTGCTTGCCCATTTATTTTCCGCCATCGCCAGGGACTGGACCCCCGATCCTCAGGATTACGAACCCTGAGTGCTGTCCACTCAGCCACCAGGCGCACTGTGTGTGTGTGTGTGTGTGTGTGTGTGTGTGTGTGTGTGTGTGTGTGTGTGTGTGTGTGTGTGTGTGTGTGTGTGTGTTTGATGAATATATAGTGTGTGTAATTAACGTACAGTGTGCGTGGTGAATATAAAATATGTGTAGTAAGCATACTGTGTGTGGGGGTGAGTGCACAGTGTGTAATATACTAGTCTACAATCCTTACTCTACAGGAGAGATTAAATCCTAGTGAAAGTATCCGAGCGTTTTTCAATCTATTGTTTCAGTTAAGCTTCGAATTCCCACTTAAATAGCCCGGATCGAGTGTGTTCATCACCTAACCTCCAATTAGGGTGAATAATTTGTGCCCCATGAGAATCCTGATGGGCCGGACTCAGCAAGAGGGTCGACAGGGCTGGAGGGTGCGGCCGGAGAGATAGAGGAGGTCGGAGGGTGCGGCCGGAGAGATAGAGGAGGTCGGAGGGAAGGGCTGCGATGGGAATGGAGGGGGCTGGGATGGGAATGGAAGGGGCTGGGGTGGTAGGGGGTGTGTGGGGGCGTCGGGGACAGGTGGGTGGGGTGCCGAGTGCGGATTATGTGTGATAGATGGTGCCAGCTTTGGCAGTGTGATGGTGGCAGTGTTCGTAAGGGATGATTCCCCAGTTGGACATGAATGGTAGCGGTGTTCGACACAGGAGGAGCATTGTCGTGGCGACGTTGAACAAGGCAGGAAGCAGAGTGTTGGTGACGTTGAACAAGGCAGCAAGGAGAGTGGTGGTAACGTTGAACAAGGCAGCAAGGAGAGTGGTGGTAACGTTGAACAAGGCAGCAAGGAGAGTGGTGGTGACGTTGAACAAGGCAGGAAGTAGTGGTGGTAACGTTGAACAAGGCAGGAAGGAGAGTGTTGGTGACGTTGAACAAGGCAGCAAGTAGAGTGGTGGTAACGTTGAACAAGGCAGGAAGCAGTGTAGTGTCGCCCCAAAAGACGAATGCTGCTCACTAAATAAAATGAATGACACCAACATTGAAAATGAATGGAAGCAGCGCCAACACGAGACGACGACGACGGCTGCACAAAGATAGATGACCGAAGCCTTGAAAATAGAAAACCGAAGCCTCCAAAACTACCTGACCGAAGCCTTAAATATATGAGCAAAAAAAAAAAAAAGCAAAATAAAAGGACCAAGTCTTGAAAGACCACAAGGCAACACACAAACAAAACAGACAGTTTGTGGCCTATTAAAAAAAAAGCTGAAAACAACGTCAATCATATTCTGGCGTCGAGGTGTTTGTGATGCAGATGACTGACAGGGAGTAGACAGATCCATTATAAACGCAAATAAACAGAAGGGAGGGGAACATGAAATGTAGAAGAGCGAGGGGCCTAGGAAACGAGGAGGTTGAGGCTACGGAGAGAGACGCAGATGGTAGAGAAGAGAGAGAGAGAGAGAGAGAGAGAGAGAGAGAGAGAGAGAGAGAGAGAGAGAGAGAGAGAGAGAGAGAGAGAGAGAGAGAGAGAGAGAGTCAGAGGAGAGAGTGCCCCTTCCTCGTTGTTTATCAGACTTCTGGACAGGTGGAGAACCGTGAGAGAAGATTCATCTCAAGTCTTGGCCCACTCCGGTTGAACTGATCAGTACATCAGAGCCTTCAACAGCATAGAGCTGTCGCGGACTTCCTGTTAAGTACACACCAAATGTTATCCAGGTGCCACACCTGTCCAAACTTCGTGGACAACCAGAAGTTGGCAGTAACAATACAAGGCGCTCGGCAATCAATCGTCTTACGCTGGCTGTGCCTTATTCAAGAACTTCACTCCATCAGCGATTACTCATTCCGAGGCCGACTCACATATGGAACACGTTTGGTTAACATTTAGATTCAAGTGAAGCCATGACATATGATCAGATGAAGGCTTCAGCACACAGCTCCTGGTTTATCCTGTTCCCTACTTGATTGCTATTTAGTATTTAGTTATTCATAAATAAACAGGCTCATCAAAAAAAAATTTAGGGACAGGTTTCAGATGAGCTGATGAAGGACACCAGCTCTTAGCTTGCAGTTTGATAAGGAACTTTAGCACAATTCCTAATGGACACTAGTCTTACTAGGAAAAAAAGATCGACAGATAAACAGAAACAGACAGACTGAGACAGAAAGCTAAACTGGACGCCGCAGAAACTTTGAAATGCGTACTGCAGCTGTAACATTTGAGCTAAACGAGTAGCACTCACATATACAGGAGAAGCCTCACGTGACGGTAAGCAGTGATCAACCCACCTACAAAGCCCATTTAGTAGCAGGCATCCATCAGTCTCAGGATGGATACCATTTACCTGGCTTATCTAGCGGATGGCTTACCCATTTACCAGCACATTAATAGCTGAATGCAGTACGTTAATGATCACAGTCTCATTGATCGGACAGGAAAATAAAAAGGGTGCAAGTTGAATGCTGTACTGAAAAAGAAACTCGGCACTGAAACATTTTGGTTCGTAACTTTTTCCCTAATGGCATCATTGTGGATTATGTCAACATTGCAGATTGGATTAAATGTTCCAGCAACAATAATGATGCAATATTCTAGTGACACTTAAATGTTCCGAGCATTTTTACATTACACAAACACTGAAGATGTATGCGTGAGAAAGAGAGAGAGAGAGAGAGAGAGAGAGAGAGAGAGAGAGAGAGAGAGAGAGAGAGAGAGAGAGAGAGAGAGAGAGAGAGAGAGAGAGGGAGTTCTTATATGATAGTTCCTTAATGATAGTTCCCTATGTGATAGTTTCAAAGTACATTCTCATGAAATAAATGAGTTTCTAGGTGTAGACTTCAGATGAGCTGAGACAGAATAACAGCTCTTGCTTGCAGTTTCACTAGTACGTCATTTGACAGTCCTTATGAACCCTAGTCTTAGTTTAAAAAGAGAGAGAGAAAGAGAGAGAGAAGAGAGAGAGAGAGAGAGAGAGAGAGAGAGAGAGAGAGAGAGAGAGAGAGAGAGAGAGAGAGAGAGAGAGAGAGAGAGAGAGAGAGAGAGTCAACAGAGAAGACAAAAGAGGGAAGGGAGAAATGAGAGGAGAGAGAGAGAGACTGGGAAAGGGAAGGGGAAAGAGAGATGGCTACCAGAAAACGACAAATTCTACCAAATTCCAACAATATTCTCTCCAGGAATCATACTCAAGGAAGCAACGTGAAGGTCCACTCCAGCCTCCGATACAAAACTCATAGCAATTTGTGTGCTATTATCATAGCTTTTGTGTGCTATTAGCACCATGGGCTATTGCCACTTCACGCATTACCACCATGGGCTATTGCCACCACACACACTGTTACGTTTATGAACCATCATATGCTACTGGGAGGAGTGTTACAAGTGTGTTTAGCGGCCCATATCTGTGTGGCAGAGATCCGCGTGTGTCGCTGTCAGGAAGTGTTGCTTCCGTGTCCACGAAGCCAGAGTACACAGCTTAAAGGCTTCCCGTAACAGCGAGCGTCCAAGAGCTAGTTTCAAGCTTAAAGCTTACATTATTCAAATGACTTCTAGACGAGGCAATACACTCGTACGGTTTATGCTCGTGGTGAACACTTTCGCGATGAACAGTCGCGGTTCAACTCTGGCAGCGGTGAACACGGTTCACCGGTTCAGTCTCGCGGTTCATTTTTGTTTCCATGTCCCCCCCCCCCCCCTTGGCGTATATGAGAGTCGAGCAATATCACAATATTCGAGGTAGTTCTGCAATGTCAAAAAAAAAGGTTTGCATTGTAGGAACAAATATTCTGTGTTTACTAATGACGGTGAAAATATTATATTGTTGTTACCACAGAACTGTGAGATACGAAAAGAGAAAAGACAGAAAAAAAGATAAAAGGGGGAAAGCGAGAGAGAGAGAGAGAGAGAGAGAGAGAGAGAGAGAGAGAGAGAGAGAGAGAGAGAGAGAGAGAGAGAGAGAGAGAGAGAGAGAGAGAGAGCGCGACAGGCAGAGGACAACTTTAGATTTAAATATAGAAGCTAATTCCTTAAGTGATATAATCTATAAATGTAATCTGAAGAATTATATTAAATACTCGTTCTTATGACCACAGAAATAAACAACGTGAATTAATTTAAATCTATAAAGGAAGGTGTAAGTCTGTCCATTTGATTGAAGCCAGACGCTTGTGGCTAGCCTCACCAAGCTTGGCAGGGTGACTGATGGAGTCTTAGAAGTATCATAAGTGGGGTTCGGGGCCCCATCATGGACCTGATGAAGTCTGTGGGAGAAAAGACACGCCAAAACGCGTGTTCTGATGAACATACGTGCGCTCTGGGGGCTCTTTTTAACACTTAAATGGGGCGGGGGCCAACATATTCAGGTCCAGTCCACGTGGGTATCCATAGCCAAAATGGCTGGAAGTATGGGGCTCTGTACCCATGGGTTCTGTACCCATGGGTTCTTCACCAAACCCAACCAAACTTTTCTGGGTGATTGGTGGATGTATTTTATTGAAAAATTAAAAAAAAAATGTAAAAACTTTATTTTCATATCAAAGGTCTTGCCTGTGCCTAATTGTACTTGTCTAATTTGCGCTCCAGGGTCGAGCTTCGGCTTATTGGTCCCGTCAATAAGCCGTCAATGGAATATGGAATGTGGGAGTGACGGGAAAAAGGACGGAATCCGTTGAACAGCAACGTTACCTATATTACTTTAGCTAATTATGATAAAATTAGACCGAGGGTTAAACAAAAATATTAAACACAAAACGTTGACTCTAACAATTTACCTGTCAACTCC
Organism: Procambarus clarkii; assembly: GCF_040958095.1. Taxonomy (NCBI): domain Eukaryota; kingdom Metazoa; phylum Arthropoda; class Malacostraca; order Decapoda; family Cambaridae; genus Procambarus; species Procambarus clarkii. Next base: position 10,605,731 of record NC_091188.1, on the reverse strand, counting down.
CGTCTCTCGTGACCTGTCAAATTCCCCGCCCCCCTCCCTCCTCCAGGGGCCTGGTCGCGGACAGGACACCCACAACATGTGACAGTTCCCCAATCACCCTGACGGGTTTTTGCGACGGTTGCTTTCAACTGCTGTGCCCTTCTTGTCCTAACGGCTTTCAATACCCTTGCCGCTTCAGTAGATTTCCACAAAAAATCCAACCTTGATGAGGTCGCATATGTCTCGTGGGATCAAACTTGACAGTCGCTGCCCTCCGAACAATCGCATTTGCAACAGAAGAGTTTATCTGCTGCACTCGTGAAGAGAGGACGGGCTGCGTGAAGACACACACACATCAGCCTCAAGAGGAACCCAAGAATGCACTCGTCACATAAAAAAAGCATATCCCCCCCCTCCTTTCTCCAATGTAAACAAAACTGTACCCCCATGTGACATGAGCGTAAATACGCCTTCTATTTGCTCCCCACAGACAGATTTACACACACACACGAAGCGGGAAGCCAAAGTCACACTAAAACAACTAAAGACGCAAAATACACACCAAAAACAGAACACACAGCCACCAAACCATTTCATTTCTGGCTGTTGCTGTTGACCTCTTCGAAGTTTTCATCTCCAGAGTGCAGCTTCAAGGTTACTGCGACAACTCCCACCTCCATTGTACACAAGAGCCGGAACTCTCTGTCTAGAGAGAGACTCAAAATACTTTACAACTTCACAGTTTCTTCCGCTGTGTGTGTGTAGAGCGTTAATATGATTGGTACACGTCTTAAAGATTTATATATACATAAATCCCAGCCTGGCCCCTGCTAGCTATGTATATATATATATATATATATATATATATATATATATATATATATATATATATATATATATATATATATATATATATATAGAAGCTCTAGTGGAGCAGCTCTTTAGCATGCAGAACCGGCATGGCTTCCATACTTGAATATCCATAAAAATATATATATATATATATATATATATATATATATATATATATATATATATATATATATATATATATATATATAAAGTACAAAGGCACGCGACTAGACTTGACCCACAGATGAAGTCACTCACCCACAGAAAAAGGCTGAGAGAGCGCTCAAACTCCCCATGACGGAGAGAGAGAGAGCGAATCAGCGGGGATATAACAACAACGTACAAGATAGTAAAGGTATGAAGAGTGGATAAAGAGGTAGTGTTGATGAGAACCGGCAGGAGCAGAGGAGGAAGTCTGGCTGAAGCAGAGGTGTAGGTTGGATGGTGGTTTAGTTAGCTCAGTGGTGAGGTTAGTGGATACAAAACATGCGTCAGTGATGTGGGAGGAGGAGGAGGAGCAGCGTACTAAGGACAGTAGTTACCACCTCCGTCTACAGCGGCAGGTCTTGGCATCAATCTGGTTGAGGTAGGCACTGTCCGTCTGTCTCTCTTACTGGGCAGCGCTAAGCCTCGCCCGTTGTTTATTGCCAACACTATCTTACTGCACCTGAGTACTCACCTATTTGTGTCTGTCGGATCAAGAATTTGTCCTTGGACCCCTAGCCTTTCTAGCCGCCGATGGTTTAAAGTAATAACACCTGTCTCATTATCATATCTACTTTTAATATGAGGAATAGAGTTCGCTTCCACAACCTTCTCCTTTAGTTCATCCCATTTTCCCACTACTCTTACGTTTTCTAACATATCTATGACCCATGTGATTCTTAAACTTCCACTCATACCTCCTTGTTCTGTTAGTATGCAATGTGAACACTTTCTCTTTTCCCACCCTATCAATCACCCTAAGTATTTTATACGTCTTCATCAGGTCTAGCCTCTCTCTTTTTTTTTTCTAGCGTCGTCATGTTCAGTTCTTTCAGTCGCTCTTCATATTCCATCCTTCGCAATTCTGGGACGAGCCTCGTCGCAACTTCTGAAACTTTTCCAGTTTCCTTATGTGTTTCTTCAGGTGAGGGCTCCATGATTGGGCGAAATACTCTAAGACTGGTCTCACGTAGGTAGTGTAAAGCGATCTAAATGACTCCATATTTAGGCTCCTGAATCATGCTCAGGCTGGGTTGTGGACACTCCATAGAAACTGGCATTCAGGACCTTACAGGTTTACTTACCGCTTCCTGTATATGCCCTTTCTGTTTTTTTATAGTATGGCCACCTGGTCGTTCATTGTCATTTTCCTCCTTATATGACTATAATTTTGGTTAATTTTTTTGCTATGATTGCAATATCGTTTTCGTAATTTCTTTCCGATAATCTCCTTATATTTATGTATTCGTTCCAGCTTTGCTCTCCATGTCTCCTCTCAGTCACATAGGTCTCATGAAGTCCAACCATTTATTCTCCCACGCCACATACTTTAAACACAAACACACACACACACACACACACACACACACACACACACACACACACACACACACACACACACACACACACACACACACACACACACACACTGGAGCGCAGGAGGGAGCGAGCCAGCCTGCAGTAAGCACATGGGGCGAATACCTGAGCTGTTTGCCAATGGCGCGGTCAACTGTGTCAGCAAACACTACACAGCTGCCAAGTGAAAGAAGCAGAGGTGCAGCTTTGAGGCGGGCACAAGAGTCAGGTGGGTATAGAGGCTGTGAGGCGCGGCAGAGCGCAGGAGAAGTGGGGTACGAGAGCAGAGGGACTAGAGCGGTATGCACGGCTGAAATACCACGACCACTGTGGAGTGTTGACCTGGAAGGAAATATATTCCAGCGTGTTGGTTTGTGGTTTACCAGGAGCAAGAGGCTCCACCCAGGCGTGGAGTGGTGAGTCTTGGGTCCTGGAGTGGTGAGTCTCTGGGTCCTGGAGTGGTGAGTCTCGTGGTCCTGGAGTGGTGAGTCTCTGGGTCCTGGAGTGGTGAGTTTCGTGGTCCTGGAGTGGTGAGTCTCTGGGTCTTGGAGTGGTGAGTCTCGTGGTCCTGGAGTGGTGAGTCTCTGGGTCTTGGAGTGGTGAGTCTCTGTGTCCTGGAGTGGTGAGTCTCTGTGTCCTGGAGTGGTGAGTCTCTGTGTCCTGGAGTGGTGAGTCTCTGTGTCCTGGAGTGGTGAGTCTCTGTGTCCTGGAGTGGTGAGTCTCTGTGTCCTGGAGTGGTGAGTCTCTGTGTCCTGGAGTGGTGAGTCTCTGTGTCCTGGAGTGGTGAGTCTCTGTGTCCTGGAGTGGTGAGTCTCTGGGTCCTGGAGTGGTGAGTCTCTGTGTCCTGGAGTGGTGAGTCTCTGGGTCCTGGAGTGGTGAGTCTCGGTGTGCAACACTTTGGTCCCGCCTCTCAACCGTCAATCAACAGGTGTACAGGTTCCTGAGCCTATTGGGCTCTATCATATCTACACTTGAAACTGTGTATGGAGTCAGCCTCCACCACATCACTGCCTAATGCATTCCATTTGTCAACCACTCTGACACTAAAAAAGTTCTTTCTAATATCTCTGT
>NC_091188.1:10407269-10597269 GCF_040958095.1 Procambarus clarkii | reverse complement strand
AGTTTATAGTTTGGTGTTAGGGTTAAGGCCTATCAACCTCTGGAGAGTTATTAAGCCCATTATAGTTGCTTACTAACTAACCAGCAAGTACACTTTAGTCTTCAACATTATCAAGTACTAATGTAAACTCTCAGTACACATACACCGAGAAGCGGAGTACATATCTCGCTGCACATATTCCTTCCTCTGAAGAGTATGTATCCCTGAGGTGTTGGGTGACACACTTGACGCTTCTGTAGGAGAAGTAATCTCTAAGAAGAGTTTGCTAAGTTAGCTATCCTTTCTTAAGTTCCTGTTTACTGGTAAGTTCTTTGGTAAGACGCCTGTAGATTTAATATTACCGCGCCTCTAATAATTTAACATTTGACTTACGAATTTGAAGGCTTCATTTTATTTTACATTCACAATATTACTTATTATTCCTGGGCCTATGTAAGGTTAAGGGGAAACTTATTTGTACTAAGGCTGGATGTGATTGGCTTGTACTAAGGCTTGGCTGTGATTCGTACGTCAGGCTGAGAGCAGCCGCGTTCAACAGCATGGTTGACCAGTCCAGCAACCAGGAGGCCTGGTCGACGACCGGGCCGTGGGGATGCTAAGCCCCGGAAGCACCTCAAGGTAACCTCAAGGTATTGTGCATGCTTTTATCAATGTTTTTTGAGTTAAGGTTGGCTCACGTGTATTTACAGGCTGGCATCGACTGAAGCACAATTTAAATTGAAGTCTCGAACATTATCATGTTACAGTATATACGAAAATGACTTAATCCATTGTCATTAAAAGAATGTTTTACAGCGTGGTATTATCAAGTTTTATGGTCCAAACTGCAGATTTGTTATTGTTTGCCAAGAAGATAAAGTGAACCCGCTAGGCAGCCTAACGATTCCGCGCGGCATGAGAGGTGAAGCCTATTAGGATTGAGCTCTATATATATCAAAATATAGAGCTCAACAATCAATATAGCAAGCCGGAACAACGTTCTAATACGTCATAAAAACGTTATAAAAAAAAGATGTAACAACTTATTACAAGTTGTAACAAGGGAATCATCATAGGGGGCGTTACGTTGTGTGTTTACAGGAAGAGCCTCCATCCACACATCCATGGAGCCCTCAGGACTTTTATCTACATATTAAGAATAGAGTTCCTAAGGGCTTCCAACCACATATCTTTCTCTCTGTGCTCCAGTTTCTAATTTTTAAATGAGTTTCACGCGTCCTTCTCATTTTTCAGGCTAGACATGACCATATTTCAATAGAAACAAAATTGGTCTTTTCGTCTGATAAACAGAATATATATAAATTTTACACAGGGATTGGCTTTGTGTTGGACTTAAAGCCTATCAAACTTCCGGTGTTATTATGGTGAACTGTGGTGCTTACTGACCAGCCAGCAAGAACAATTAAGCGCTGAACAGTACAGGACTAAACTTTAAGTGTATATACACCTGAGAATATATATATATAACTGAAAACTCCACACCCCCAGAAGGATTCGAACCCAGATAGCCAGGAGCGCTATGCACCTTGGGGTACCTTAACCACTAGATCGGAATCTAGGATAAATAGTCTCACGACTACCAAGATTTTTGTAGAGTCGTATGGCCTAGTGGTTAAGGTACCAGGTACGCCAAGGTGCATAGCGCTCCTGGCTATCTGGGTTCGAATCCTTCTGGGGTGTGGCGTTTTCAGTTGCATATTGGCTTGGGGACCATTCAAGCTTGTTCGCATATTATATATATATATATATATATATATATATATATATATATATATATATATATATATATATATATATATATATATATATATATATATATATATTGTGACGATAATCTCTTTCAAGAGAGATTGAGCCTGCTCTTCCCTACAACATTTTCGTCATTCAAGTACAAGATACTATATTGAAGATACGTCCACCAGTATCGCCCAACGTTTTGCCCAGGAAGCAAAGCGTACCTTGCACCACCAGACACACCGGCTCCCGTCCGCCGTCAAACCAGCAAACTACTCATTCTCTGCCTGCCTGTTCCTGATTGGCTGGTGTGTCGCCTCACCTGCACTCACGCCACTACCTGAGTCGACGTCTGGGCCAGCACACGCCGTACTCCTCAGAATATCTCTGTGCTCTTTGGAGTTGACATCTCTCTCTAGTAGACAAAGCTCTGGCTGTCGTGTACTAAGGGAGGTGGCCGCTTGAAGCCAGTATTCTCAGCACCTGATTTATATTACTATTACTTGCACTTTATTGTCTTAGAGTAAATTTTTACAGCCTTTAATTATTCATGTTTTTGTTTGTTGACTTGTTTTGAATTTTACGTAAGCCAAGAGATTGTCTTTATTCATATCTTGTTTTCTAGAGTAATTAAAATTTCATTGTTTATACTTTGTGTTTTGTGTGTCTTCCCATTACCTTACAACGGACAAACGATCTTCTTTTTTTTCTGTAATGTGACGAGGCCTTGCCCCCAGCTATTGAAACAGCCGAACATCAGCACTCCAATATATATATATATATATAGTTAAATATGACCGAAAAAGTAAGATTAATAATTTTCTCAATATTTCATGTTTCTTTTTACTGTTGATAGTAACTGAAAAATCAATTTTCCAAAATTCATTTTTATTTCTAGTCTGACGCGACGCTTGAACGCGTTTCGTAGTAACTTATTACATTTTCAAAGACTTTAGTTTACACACACACAACTGTAACCTGAAAACACTAAACAGAGTTTTACTTATGCTAAACATTTAAACAGCTTGTCTTATATACTCGCATTTGGGTGCGGTGATATGTTGCAACAGTTTTGGATGAGGTGAACAAACTTTTGACCAACACAAGACAGAACACGGAACATTGGGTATTAATTGGATAAATGAGAGGAAAGAATGGAAGTAACTGCAAAGGGCCTATTGGCCCATACTTTCTCTTGATGCTTCTATATTGGTACGGAGTCTTGAAGTGGGTAGAAGACACTATATTTGACAGATGGTCGGTAAGCTAGTGTAGGGGGGCCTTGGTATTTTTCCTGTGGTTAACAGGCCTAAAGCCCAAAACCAAACCATATCCACATTCGAAGAAGAGTCGTATTCGCCACATTAATTCCAATACGCCTTCTTCGGTTCCTGGAAAGATTTCTCTCGCCTTCAAGCCACCTGGAGACCCACCAGACTTTTGCTGAACTTTGGAGAAATCTATTCCCTTGTTCCATTACCCCTTTAACTTGTGTCTTCCGCAGCGGAGTGAGCCAATACTTGAGCCAGCCATCAATCTAAGACTGCTGCTTCACTACCATCCCTTCTCCACCACACCTCCCTTTCCACCAAACACCTGCTCCCCCCTCCCCCATCCCTTCTACCTAGGCACCAAGTAAATTCTTCTACCCCATTCACCTAGACTTTTATAGTTGAAAGAACTATATTTGTTGATTTGATATATAATAATTAGAGCCTATATATAATAAGAAAAACTCTGAAATTCTAGATTCGTGAAAATTGCGCGTAGTAACCTTTATTGATACGAGATGTGCAAGCACTCTGCACTGGTCATTATGTCATTATTACATAACAATAGACTCGTTAACTAATAGGAGCATGAAACTTGCCCGGGAAGAAAAATAGAAGATATAATGTTGAATATCACATAATTATTTTATTCATATATTATATATATATATATATATATATATATATATATATATATATATATATATATATATATATATATATATATATATATATATATATATATATAATAAAGGTCAGGAGTTACTTCAAACTCGATGGAAAAACACAACCGTATATTAATATAGACCTGCTTAAGTTAATTAACTTAGATTAAACCCGTCCAGCCTATGTCTGTCCTGTACCCCGGACCATCTACTCTGCCAAAGTTGTGTGAGACTAGCCCAGAGTGTCTGGCCGCCATCCTTGGTTAAGGCTGACATTCTCTATTATATAGATTGTGGCATATTGTTACCTTCAACAGTTTATTAACCCTTCATAAATTATTAGGTTCAATTGACAACAAAAACATTTATTCGATTCAGTTTCTTGGTAGTTATGGACAATACAACCCATTCTCCTGTTTAGATAGTAGTTTTTGTAACTACGGGCACCGACAGTACAAAGATTGACGTTCTAAGCAATTTGATTGAGGGTGGCAATAGTACTTTGTACTATTCACTCTATAAGAGTGAATAGTAAAAAAAAAGCTATAAAAAATGAAGCTATAAACGTACAAAGCTATAAAAATGAAGCTATAAACGTACAAAGCTATAAAAATGAAGCTATAAACGTACAAAGCGATAAAAATGAAGCTAAAAAACAAACTTAAATATTCCTAGGCCTAGTATAGCGCACATTTGTATATTAGGCCTCATATATCGTGCATTAGGCATAGGAAGGTTAGGTTAGGTTAGTTTGTCTTTCCAACATAAGTAGAAAATTATTTTCAAGTTTGTCTAACTCTATAGTGCCGATTTCTACTTTCTAATTTCGCTGTATGTCGGTAGATGTACTATGGTCCTCATCGTTACTATAAGTACTACTAAAACCAATGAATTAATTAATTCATCGACTTGAGAATGGTCCAGGACGGACCGAAACGTCGTCGTCCCTTCACTTTCTAGTGTGTGGTCTGGTCAACATACTTCAGCCACATTATTGTGACTCATCGCCTGCATACTACCAAAACAAGAGGATGGAACAAATCCACAAGGGCCGTGACGAGGATTCGAACCTGCGTCCGGGAGCATCCCAGACACTGCCTTAATTGACTGAGCTACGACAGGGTAAAAAGAGTTGAAACAGAAGTTCTACTGAACTTACTGGATCCCGTAGCCTCTCCGAGGCACAAACCAGGATTTTACACAACTCCCCTCCCCCCCTGCACCCGAGCTATGTCAAGAGGCCGTTCTCCCTCTTCGCCCTTACAACATTACACTCAAAGATCACACTAGTGATCACACTTAGTGTGATCTCTGTGTGTAAGGTGGATGGAAAATATGCTTGGTACTGACAAGCGTAATTATGTGGCTAAAGTCAGCGGGTTGAAGCAACACAGCGTCTAACAAATAACTTGACAGGGAGTTCAATCCTCCTGATGATGCCTCTCACTGCCACCTCGAATCGACACTTACGCAGACATAATTAAATGCATAATTGCAAGAGCCACTCATAATTGTGGATTTGAGAAGGGCGCCTAATGAGCCCGGCAGATCAATAGCAGCTCTTCGAGGCCCTCCTAGTATGTGTCTCCAGCGCGTTCATAGATTTCACTGTGTTAATAAGAGGATTTACTCAAAACAAACATTGGACAAGATAATTATGAGAACAGGATAGGCACTGGGAATACGCGGACCGGATAAAGGAAGTGGTGTCCAGCCACATGGTGCATCGGGGAATCGAACGCCAACTTGCAAGAATTGAGGCTGTCGCTGTACCGACCACTCAGATGGACGGACAATCTGGAGTGGTTCTTCCAATTCGGATTCGTTGGTAGAACGACGATTTCGGTCCTTACAGAGATTCGACGGTCTCGCTTCCTGCAGGTCGACGTTCAATACCCGACCGTCCAAGTGGTTGGGCATCATTCCTTGCCCCCCCCCCCCCCGACCCATCCCAAATCCTTATCCTGACCCCTTCCCAGTGCTATACAGTCGTAATGGTTTGGCACTTTCCCCTGATAAATCCTTGCAGAGTCGGCATTTTATGGTCCGAGTAGTTGGGCACCACTCCTTCATTGTTTCCCAATGGTCCTTCTAAGTTTATTTATAATGCCTTAGTGCTCCTTCCTCATAATTACCCGTCTACAAAGTCGGGAATTTGAGATATCTCCATCCTGAGGAATTTGCATTCCAAGAATTTAAATAGTTAAACTAAGACAGATTGCATATAACAATGTAATTACAACGATAAAAAAAGAGACAATGGTGTAAAAGCAGTATCAATTACGATTCACTATTACTGAGCAATATGTTAAGGTTAACCTTTATAATGTCTCAATGAATATCATGTCTTAACCTAATGTACTAATAAATATAATGTCTTAACTTAATTATAATGTCATAATTTCATAATGTCTACGCTTCGCAACTAGACATTATGAAATAAAACACCCTAAGCAATACTAATTGTACATTACGCAGCGTTGTGTTATATACGTACCTTATATAAACTTCTAAAATTCAAGCCTAATAATGAATTAAACATATATTTATACCAGGGTGTGCATATATATATTTATACGAAACGTCTATAATTAATTGTATAATCATTAGGCTACAATCCTAGTGTACGAGACCTACTACACCCAACAAATTAAATTGAGTTTCTAAGTTTCTGTTTAGATTCGCAGAATTGAAAGACCTACTTCAGACTTTTAAGATATTGAATATATTGATATACGCTCAACGAAGAAATTACAGAATGATCTTGGGAAAATTAGATCCAACATTTGAGTCTATTGAGTGTGAGTCATCACCAACATTAGCATAGAAAACGGGAATAAATTACCTCGAACTATGATCAAAAAAATTACACCGAAGACCCCCAAGAATATCGATTCGATTCCCGAAGGAAGACTTTGGGTCATGTCTTGTTTCACACGATGTCTATGTTAATCTGGGAGATAGGTAACACCTGCGGGTTGCATCCTGGAGAAGGTCAGTGGTTGGCCTAGGGGGGAAAATATGGCTGGACAAAATACACAGAATTGTCCGGACATTATACACTAATATCCGGACACAATACACTGTGTAATGTACGGACACAATAGAGCAAGAGTAGATAGGAGTATAAGTAGCAGAGGGAGGCAGTAACACTAAACTGTAGCAGTAATGGATGGTGGCAACAGCTGAAGTTTGTAATAGTGACAGTAATAGTATATAATGGTAGAAGTAGATGGTAGAGGCAGTAATAACAGGTTGTTGTAACCATAGATGATGGAAGGCGACGGGTGGCAGTAATAATGAAAATTCTTTTGTACAAGTAATTGACGAAAATTTAAAATCAAGTGAAAATATTCCTAATGGCCTCTGAACTAAGCTACCTTCTGGGCCATTTACCTGTGCCAGTGGTCGGGGTTACAAGGTCTTTTCTATACATTCAGATATATTCAGATTACTCCTAGTCCCTTAAACTTGAAATTCAGATTCCGATCCCGTTGTGAAAGAGACAATAACCAGTGAGGGAATATTAATGCCAGAATAGTTGCACATGATTCATTGTGCATCATAATATATTTACTTTTTGCAATTTGTCTTACCTAAATGTTACGTCAGGCTGGATAAAATTAGGCTAGGCTGGGTTAGAAATGTATAGGTTAAAATTAGGTTAGGTTGGGTTAGGTTAGGTTCGACTTCGTTAATTAGGGTTAGGTTAGGTTGGACTCGGTAAAATCAAATTAGGTTAATTTACAACAACAAAATTCTGCGGCGAACCATTTTATGTACTAATTGACCTGCGTCCAACTAGCGCTTCCAGTTATGCTCATTCTATGGACACTTTCAGTTATACCCATATAGCAAAAATAGGCTATCAATTTCGTCAGAATGAGAGAGATTTCCGTGGTTGTCGGAACAGCCAGAAGAGAGAAGCAGCAGGAGACGCCGACTATTGCCGAGGCTACTGCATTATCCCGACACCTAACGCTTTCCCCCAGGATAAATAATACTTAAACCACACACACACAGAGTGGTAGAAGGTGGTGGAGGCCAAGACCATCAGTAGTTTCAAAGCGTTATATGACAAAGAGTGCTGGGTAGACGGGACACCACGAGCGTAGCTCTCATCCTGTAACTACACTTAGGTAATTACACACACAAACATTGTCCTCTGAGAGAGGAGTACGAAAAAAATTTCCTAGAGCGAACTTTCCATGTCATCAACGTCGGAGGAGTGTTTCTTTGTTTAATTACAAGGTCTCTTGTTATGATTTAAAAAAAATTATGTTAAAAATTATATACATTTTTAATTTCAAAAAGAAATGGAATTTCATTTCCATCTTTCTTTTGTTTTCCAACTATATACAAAAGTACTCTTTTGTTAACATAATCAAATGTCGAGAAGTTTGAGACAAAAACCGACGACGAGAAAAAGTGTAAAATAAAGGAACGTAAATATAAAAAGATGTAAAACACATTGTGATTTATATACCTAGGATAACCTAGGTATATATACCTAGGTAACCTAGGTATATATATCTAGGTACTGCCCGAAACGCTGCGCGTACTAGTGGCTTTACAAAAATGTAATTATTATGCTATGTATCCTCACAATCCCAATGTACCTTCTTGTATATATATAAATAAATAAATAAATAAATAAATAAATAACATTTGTCATGGGCTCTGTTCTGTACTAAATTATTCTTGCCTAGCTTAAGCCAAGTACCAAACCAGGGAGAAAGCCTAAGCAGAATATATACAATTATACCAGGCTACTAGGTGTATATACACGGAATTTACTTTAGTTCTGGATTATGTCCAGAAATAAAGTATACCTGCTGGTTGGTCCAGAAGCACCTGTGGTGACGCCAGTATCCCTCCAGAGGGTGATAGGCCTTAAGACCAACACTGAACACAAGGAGGACGAACAAAGGAAGGAAGTGGGACTCTGGACACGGCGCTCCGTGGCTCCACAACACCGAGGCCCGCCATGCCACATATAGCAAAATAACATAGCTACAAATAACACTAACAAGACATGCTATAAAAAATGAGGCAAGGAGGGAAAGGAAGGAGAGAGAGGGAGAGGGAGAGGGAGAGGGAGAGGGAGAGAGAGAGAGAGAGAGAGAGAGAGAGAGAGAGAGAGAGAGAGAGAGAGAGAGAGAGAGAGAGAGAGAGAGAGAGAGAGAGAGAGAGAGAGAGAGAGAGAGAGAAGAAGAATGTTGAGGGAGGCTGGTCCATATTTTGCCCAGTTGATTAGTTTATCACCATCATTCCTACCACGGTTTCCCATTTTTATGGGGTAGGGCGCATAGCAGCACCACCACAGTCCAGCAACATATGGAATTTCTGGAACTAAACCTCACGACACTGGAAGACAGAAGAGTTAGGGGAGACCTGGTCACTACCTATAAAATTCTCTAAGGAATTGACAGGGTAGCTAAAGATAAACTATTTAGCACAGGGGGTACGCGAACATGGGGACCACAGGTGGTGAAACTTAGCATCCGAATGAGCCACAGGGACGTTAAAAAGAACTTTTTTTTCAGTGTCAGAGTAGTTAACAGATGGAATGCGTTAGGCAGTGATGTAGTGGAGGCTGACTCCATACACAGTTTCAAGTGTAGATATGATAGAGCCCAATAGGCTCAGGAATCTGTACAGCAGTTGATTGACAGTTGTTAGGCGGGACCAAAGAGCCAGAGCTCAAACCCCGCAACCACAACTAGGTGAGTTCATCCACAGCAGCCTACCATTTCATCAAAACCACTTCACCGATTTCTTAAAAAGTATCTCTGAACACTTTGGTTTATCAATACACAGTAATATTGTGTATTGATAAATACACAATATTACTGTGTATTTATAAACTAGATATATTTAATCTTGACGGTTGAGATATATTTAATACTGATTAAAAGGGAAAATAGAACAGAACACCCTCCCTGTGTCTCTCTACCCCCACACCCTCCCTGTCTCTCTACCCCCACACCCTCCCTGTCTCACTACCCCCACACCCTCCCTGTGTCTCTACCCCCCACACCCTCCCTGTCTCTCTACCCCCCACACCCTCCCTGTCTCTCTACCCCCACACCCTCCCTGTCTCTCTACCCCCCACACCCTCCCTGTCTCTCTACCCCCACACCCTCCCTGTGTCTCTACCCCCACACCCTCCCTGTCTCTCTACCCCCCACACCCTCCCTGTCTCTCTACCCCCACACCCTCCCTGTCTCACTACCCCCACACCCTCCCTGTGTCTCTACCCCCACACCCTCCCTGTCTCACTACCCCCACACCCTCCCTGTCTCACTACCCCCACACCCTCCCTGTCTCACTTCACATATACCTTCCATTCACCCTCCGCTCAATCGCTGTATAAATCCTCAATAATTACTTTCATCTCTGAAAACAACTTCACGCCTTCTACGTTCACCCCCCCCCCCCCACCCCACCCCAACCCCTCTCCTCCCCTATAAGTATAAGTAAATAAAAGTTATCCACACGCCTTCAATTTATTATGTTTGTTATCCTTCAATTTATTAAGTTTATTTGTTCTTCCTGAATTTTTGTTTATTTTTTTTTTCATTATTTCAGCACATGACGAAACACGAATGTTAAAATAAAGGATTCTGCAGAAGGCTTATTGGCTCATATACGAGGCAGCTCCTATTTATAGCCATCTAAATTCATTTATATATTTCTAACCTACGCTTGAAGTCGTCCAGCGATACAATGTCTATTATTATATTACCCAGCAATTTGTTTCCATAAATACACAACCGTATTTCCAAACCCGTATTTACCCAAGGCTTTGCTGGATCTCAATTTCTACAATTTGTATACATTGTGTTTCGTGAATTAATGTATTTCACAAGCTCATTTATTTCCCCTTTTTATTATAAAGTTTCATCTATTTGCATACTTTAATAATGTCACCTCTTGCTCACTGTCTTTCAGGAGAATGTAAATGAATGTTTTTTATCAAGGTTTTCAGCGAAACCTTGATTGTTTCAAGCGTAGGTTGGACATGTATATGAGTGGGATTGGGTGGTTATAAATAGAAGCTGCCTCGTATGGGCCAATAGGCCTTCTGCAGTTGCCTTTATTCTTGACCAAACCACACACTAGAAAGTGAAGGGACGACGACGTTTCGGTCCGTCCTGAACCATTCTCGACTTGAACCTGGAACAATCGACTTGAGAATGGTCCAGGACGGACCGAAACGTCGTCGTCCCTTTTCACTTTCTAGTGTGTGGTCTGGGCAACATATTTCAGACCATGACATCCTTCGCCATACCTTCTACTTCATCCGTCATGTCCGCGGCCTGAAGAGACTGTAAAATTTGTCACCTGAGGAGATTGTAGGGTCTATGGCCTGAAGAGACTATAGGGACCCCATCCCTCCGCTATTTCCCGGTATCGGGCAGCCGGGGCGCATCCGATCCCACGATCGTCGTCGCCCCTAAATCAACACAACAACAACAACAACATATTTCAGACACGTTATTGTGACTCCTCGTCTGCACCTTTATACTTATGTCCTTATACGTTGTAATCTCTTAAGGAAGGTCTTTAATCTCTTGAGGAATTCACAAGAAAAGTCTCTAATTTCAAGGATTATGTTTGGCATTTTTCTCTTTACATGTTTATGTGAATTTATGTCCACTCGATAGAACGATCAAAAACTGAACTGCAAACACTAAATGGGCCTAAGAAGGACAAGATTAAGATGAGGAATGTTTGATGCTTTATTGCTCACGCTTCCAGGAATAAATCTTCCAGGAATAAATAAATAATAAATCAGGGATCTTCCAGGATCATATTTACTTTATCCCTATATTTATGCATCATTTTTTTTTGGGTGGGGGGGGGGGGGTTTCAAGAGCCTTACTACCCATTACTTCAAGATCTTCTTCACAATCAGATTTCACAATTTCAATAATACCCAGATTATATCATGTTAATTATATCTTATTAATAAGATTATAACTTGTTAATTATATCTTATTAATAATATTATAACTTGTTAATTATATCTTGTTAATAAGATTATAACTTTTAAATTATATCTTATTAATAAGATTATAACTTGTTAATTATATCTTATTAATAAGATTATAACTTTTAAATTATATCTTGTTAATAAGATTATAACTTGTTAATTATATCTTGAAATAAGATTTTAACTTGTTAATTATATCTTATTAATAAGATTATAACTTGTTAATTATATTTATATTATTCCATTGCAATTCTATCGTCTCCTAAGACTGATAGATACCTACTACTACTACTACTATATTTTGTATCTATAAATATTTCCCAAGCTCTGAACTCTACATTTTTCAACGTCAAACTGTACCTGGGAGCCTCTTGGCATTTTTTTTAAAAGTGTATTAAAAGTCGTCTTGTAGCGGCGATTTTGAATCATCTTCGGAATATATTTCCTGTCCCATATAGTTATCGTCGTTGCAAATTTGCAAATAAAGCTGCTCAATTTTGTTTCTGAAGCTTTCATACTTATGATAAGACACACAAGCTTCCAGGACCACCTACAATGAGGCGCCACTTAGACTTTAATTGGCTCCATTTATCATAACTTTGCTCTCTGCACAAACCATTTGGGCTGGACGGTAGAGGGACGGGCTCGTTTCATGCAGGATGGTGTTCAGTTCCCCCCGACCGTCCACCAAGTAGTTGGGGCGCTATTCCTTCTCCCCTGTCCACCACCCCTTTCCCGTCCTATCCCAAATCAATAGCCTCATATCTATTCTAATTGCAAAATATTTATAACAGCTTAACGCTATCTCCTGTGACAATAATCTTACCTTAATTTGGAAACAGCCAAGCCCCTAATTAGGGATGATTAGGATAATCATCCCTATGAATATGCTCTGCACACATTTTAGAGTACCGTGTGCCACTAAATTTCTCGTGAGGCGCAGTATTAAGGACTTTGCTAAAGTCAAAGAAAACGAATGTCACAATCCTTCCCGCTGCCAACTGTTATATACAGGAAAATAGTGAAATTAAACGCGTTAAAACAACGAGTGTCCGTCAGTAAAACAATGTTGTCAATTCTTCATTAATCCGGTTTTTTTTATCAAGATGAAAACTATTTGATTTTGCGATTAGCAATTCAAGACCATTTTCATGCACTCGGCGTTGGGCTGACGGGACGAGATGTTTGTTGTTGTTAAAGATTTGCTACTTGGAACAAAGTTCCAAGCAGCACGGGCTATGGTGAGCCCGGACGGGACGAGAGGTTATAAGCCACTGATCTATCCCCCTTCTTAAAAATCGTTATGACATTAGCACTCCTCCACCACTCTGGGAGTCTGCTCGACTCCTATGATTTATTGAATATGCAAGACAAAGGCTCTCTAAACTATACTTTACCTTATTTAAGAAGCCTGGCGGAGACATGGTCTGGTCCTGGAAACTTGTTGCTCTAGTGAGAAAGAGAGATTGAAAGGGAGATAGAGACATAAAGAGATATAAAAATAAGTAATGAGGTAGTATAAAATAGAGATAGCAAGAGAGAAAGTGTAAGATATAAGGAGGGTGAAATAGAGAGTAAAACAGAGAAACAGAGTGGGGCAGAGTGCGAGTATATATATATATATATATATATATATATATATATATATATATATATATATATATATATATATATATATATATATATATATATATATATATAATTTTAATGGAGGGAGTACCACCTTTGACTAGAAGAAGGGGACCATTAGCCTCGGAGGAAAGCACACATAATGCATTAGAAGGATGTTTAGGTCCCCTTCAATACAGTTTCTATGTTATTTTCTCCTACCCCCAATATATGTCTATTATATATATATACATATATATATATATATATATATATATATATATATATATATATATATATATATATATATATATATATATATATATATATATGTCGTACCTAGTAGCCAGAACGCACTTCTCAGCCTACTATGCAAGGCCCGATTTGCCTAATAAGCCAAGTTTTCATGAATTAATGTTTTTTCGACTACCTAACCTACCTAACCTAACCTAACCTAACTTTTTCAGCTACCTAACCTAACCTAACCTATAAAGATAGGTTAGGTTAGGTTAGGTAGGGTTGGATAGGTTCGGTCATATATCTATGTTAATTTTAACTCCAATAAAAAAAATTGACCTTATACATAATGAAATGGGTAGCTTTATCATTTCATGAGGAAAAATTCTAAAAAATATATTAATTCTTGAAAACTTGGATTATTAGGCAAATCGGGCCTTGCACAGTAGGATGAGAAGTGCGTTCTGGCTACTAGGTACGACATATATATATATATATATATATATATATATATATATATATATATATATATATATATATATATATATATATATATATATATATATATATATATATATATTTATATTTGCAGCTACCCTAGCTTACGTAGTTTTTGTGTGTCAAGGGCTAGCCTTTAGCTACGTGGAAACAGCCCGTCCTCTTACAAATCACGTCGCTTTTCGCTCGTATGTGCACTCAGGCTAAAAATGGACGTAATTTGAAATTTGAGTAATTTGAGTGGAAACATTCAATTAACGGGTCTCATGACGTTTTGAATCCTTAGGAAAACTTCCTTCCCTCCTGACCTGCCAGAGGATCCTAAACTTGCTGTTTTGGAAAACAAAAATTCAAAATTTATTTTCAATTAATTTTCATTTTCAAATTACGTCCATTTTTGGCCGTAGCGCATACGAGAGGAAAGCGACGTAATTTGTAAGAGGACGGGTTGGGTACACACCCTCACGTGACTAATCTCGCAGACGTCTCAGACGGAGGCTTGGTAGAAGACCGGGCCGCGGGGACGCTATGCCCCGAAATCCTCTCAAGGTAACCCCAAGTTTTTTTTTTTTTTTTTTTATTAACATATTAGGTACATCTGCATTAGTGCAGCTACCCTAGACTATATGAAGTGGAGTACAGTGTGTCAAAAAAGCTAACTAGGTGATGCTAAAAAATCCCCATCACACAGGATGGTTAGTCATACAGAGGCATGTGATAAGCGGTCTGCACTGGCAGACTCCGGATGCATTTTGAGGATATCAACAACACAAGATTGAATAAGGTAGCAGTGGTAATACAAGTCCCCATCTCGCAGGATGGTTAGTCATACAGAGCCATGTGTTTAATAGCCTGCACTGGCAAATTTTGGGTATACTGTGAGGATATGTTCAAGAATACGAGAGTGAATAAAGTAATTGCAAAGCTCCAGGTACCTCATGCCAACTGGTCTGAAAGGTCTAATAACTGGGCATTCAGTGATGTAGTGCGGGAGATCATGCCGTAGTTCCTGCCCACAGAGTTTGCAACTGGAGTGCTCAGGATCCCCAAGTTAAGGTGACCCAACGAGTTAACTCTTAGGATCCTTCACCTCAGGTTTCAATACTATGAACAAAACTGAATATAAAAATCCACGTTCAGGATATCCGGACTAGGATTCATCAAAGCATTTACACTTCCACTTACGAAACCTATACATCTTTCAATAAACATGTTGGTTTTGTTTACGTTTATCAAACGGCGTCAAGACAACACAACCAAAGTTTATTATTGTAATAAGGAACCTCGAAATGTTTCACAGCTCTTTATCTGTTTAATATAACATGTTTGTTGAAAGATGTATAGGTTTCGTAAGTGGAAGTGTTAATGCTTTGATATCCTAGTCCAGATATCCTAAACATAGATTTTTATATTCAGTTTTGTTCATAGTATTGAAACCCTTAGGTGAAGGATCCTATATATATTTAATATATATTAATATATCTGTTTAATATATGTAAATAAAGCCGACATGTTTGTTGAAAGATGTACCGGTTTCGTAAAGTAGATGCATAATTGTTTTATAAATCCTGGTTCTGAACACTTGATGCAAATAAGTAGGGTCAATAGAGATGACAAATTACCGTGTTAAACGATTCAGAAACTAACATCTTAAAAGGAATCTTGTCTTGTCCTTAGCACTCAAACTTTTTAATCAAGTATTCTAGGAGGTACCTCCAGCGACAGTAAACCCCTTAAATAAACGTCTTTCCCTTCATAAGACACCAAACCAGGGTCAAGATGTTTGTACTTCTCAAGTGGGGTTACCACAATCCACAACCATCTTCTTAATCAGATTATCAAGAGGGTTAACAAGTTAATTAGATTCAGTCACAATTGACTGAAACAAAGCGTCCTATCAATATTAATGGTAGAGCAAGAGAGAGAGAGAGAGAGAGAGAGAGAGAGAGAGAGAGAGAGAGAGAGAGAGAGAGAGAGAGAGAGAGAGAGAGAGAGAGAGAGAGAGAGAATGAAAGAGAGAGAGAGAGAGAGAGAGAGAGAGAGAGAGAGAGAGAGAGAGAGAGAGAGAGAGAGAGAGAGAGAGAGAGAGAGAGAGAGAGAGAGAGAGAATGAAAAAGAGAGAGAGAGAGAGAGAGAGAGAGAGAGAGAGAGAGAGAGAGAGACCTGGAAGAGCTGCAGATGATGGGGAGAGGGGAGGAGGGGCGGGGGATACGAAACACAGCTATGAGTGCACCAAGACGGGTCCAGGAGGACCCATGAACGAGGGTGTGGTGATATCTCGGTGGAGTTTACGGTGAATATGCTGGAGGTCTCGTGGGATGTGAATAGCACCCCGCGGGGGAGTGGATCGATGCCACTATTGTAATACGCAGGAAAAGGCACAGCCTCAGAGAGAGAGAGAGAGAGAGAGAGAGAGAGAGAGAGAGAGAGAGAGAGAGAGAGAGAGAGAGAGAGAGAGAGAGAGAGAGAGAGAGAGACAGACAGACAGACAGACAGACAGACAGACAGACAACACGGAGAAGACAGTGTGCGAGTACGGGCGGAGGAAACTATTAAGACACATAGGCGGGGAAAAAAAATATAGCAGATTATAAAGTCGATAACGCAATTACACACCGAAGATTCAATGGAGAAACTGTGTTTTTGTTGTAACTATTTTTTTATGATAAAACACAGTTTGTTTCTAGCCGCTGAACCTGTCTATCATTACTCGGCCCAATTCTCAGCTTTACGGAGCGGGAAAACACCAATTAAATCACCAAAGCGCAGGAGATCCGTAGGAATGTTACCTAAAAAATAATGGCATTAAGGAATCTTACGAGTCTAAACACTAACGATCTTTAACAGCTTCAGGTACTTAGTCAAGAGGGTGATTAGTTTCTGGTATTGTTTGATATACTCTCAGGGATATATTCACCGAAAGGTGTGCTCCACTTATCGGTGTGTATATACTGAGAGCTTCCTTTGGCTCTGGAGTATATCCAAAGTATATCTGCTGATTGATACTCAGCACGTGTGAGTTGCCTTAATAACCCTCCTGAGGTTGATAAGAATTAAGCTCAGCATCAATACTCTCCATGTATACGCACTGAAAATTTCCTCTAGTCCTGTACAGGACTAAAATATAGTTGCTGACTGGTCAATAAGGTATAGAGGTGGCTTGAATAACCATCTAGAGGTTGGTGGACCCTCCACCGGACCCCTGGTCAATAGCTTTCGTGTCAATACTAATTTCGTTACGAGAATTGGCAAATTTGTTTTGAATTCTAATTTGTATTAATTCGTGAAACGAAAATATCCGGATGATTTTTTTTGTGATCTTATCGTTTTGGCTGTTTAACTATTTTTTTTTAATTCATATAATCTATCATAAGAAAAAAATAATTATAGTCTGATCTCTGATTCCTGTAGTCTACATATTAATATTAAGATCATTTAATTGGTTTCCTATTTCAATAATTTACTTGAAAATTCTTAATATTAACAAAACAATCCGACTTTGGCAATACATGTTATCCTATATATTCCTTTAATTAACTTAAAAGTCATTCGTTAAAAAAGACAACCATTATCGCTACAAAAGTAAAAATAAAAAGTTTCTCATTAAAAACTTTAGCAAAGAGATTCTCATTTGTTTGTCGCTCTGCGGTTCGTGCTTAGTCTACATAATGGGAAACCTACATCAAAGCTTTTTCTCGGGCGAGACAGACAGAAACGTTGGCTTTAATCTTTTGTAAGGAAGACGACTCGGCATATGACCTTTCCCTTACCTGTAAAGTCGGCGGATGTGACAGGCGTCACCCCCTCAGCAGTCACCCTGAAAATTAAAACAAAACAAAAATATGTATTTACCATTTCATTAATATGTAACAAATTATTCCACAACACATTTAGCGTGGAACATATGTACTCACGGGCAAGCTCATAGGGTGCATAATTATTATGTAAATATTCCAATGAGCTTGTTTAGAAATGCATTTATAAACACGTATATACATAGACAAGTGCCACAAGAGGAAATTAAACATTAAACAACGTATCCTCAAGAGCACTTGGGAGCTACACCGACTCTCAGAACACACACACACAGCTTTGATATGAACCCTTGAACTATATGTTTAACACTTGAACTTGTTTAACAAGTTTAACACTTGAACTTGTTTAACACTTGAACGTTTAACACTTGAACACACCCCCTTGAACTATATGTTTAATACTTCTCTAACCCTGTCCATGGAGGACAGAAGAAAATGTATATATGTTGGTTAGCATTGTAAATGTGTGGCCACGTCTGTGGTAGAAAATAATAATAATAAAAAGAAAAAAAAAAACAGCTTTGATATTCAGTGCATCACTGGAGAGCTCATCGATGTTGTAGCTCCACTACTCAGGTATAGAGGCAGACAAAGCAAGCTATCTATAGACAGCTGAAACTGACAAACATACCCTGCAAATATGTTTGAAGAAACGAAAACGCAAAGACAAATCTGGAGAGAATTAGGCTTGCCAACATTAATGGGGGTTTAGTGATGATAAATTCAACTCGACGGCCATCTTACGTTCTGTTAAAATGTTTGTTACTATGTCACAAAATATGGGGTGGAGTTGTGTTTTAGGCCTATCAACTTTTGGAGAGTTAAGACCACCTCAAAACCTCATTGACTAACCAGCAAGGATACTCATGTCTTACACCTGGCTCAGGAACAAAGTCAAACCACTGGTATATACAGACAAGCTGGGTAAATTAGTGTATACATTCCAGATGCAAAATTGTTTGGTGCTAGGCTTCAGGCCTCATAAGTTTCAAAGGAGTTTATAAAGTTTACCACAATTGCTTGCTGACCTACCAGCTAGAATACTATACTCGCGAGCAGTCCGAAATGCAGGCGATAAGTCACAATAACGTGGCTGAAGTATGTTGACCAATCCAGACACTAGAATATGAAGGGACGACGACGTTTCGGTCCGTCCTGGACCATTCTCAAGTCGATTGTGGCAATGGACTTGAGAATGGTCCAGGACGGACCGAAACGTCGGCGTCCCTTCATTTTCTAGTGTGTGGATTGGTCAATAGTCCGAAATTAAACTCTTAAGTATATATGCACCGACAAGCATTCAGTGCGCACGTCCCAGATGCAACATAAAAAACAGAGCCCACCCAATAAACCCGCTGCTACTGAACACTACCTGTTGAGCCGAATTTACGAGGGAAGTATTTACTCCGGAATTTCCCTGTTGTCCACTTGTTCCTCCCCAATGCATCTGAGCTGTTTCGTGGTACGTATTGCAAAATGCAAGTGTTTTGCTGATTCTCAACAAGCTCCCAGCCCCCCCTCTTCCTTCTCTCTCTCTCTCTCTCTCTCTCTCTCTCTCTCTCTCTCTCTCTCTCTCTCTCTCTCTCTCTCTCTCTCTCTCTCTCTCTCTCTCTCTCTCTCTCTCTCTCTCTCTCTCACTATGTTTTCTCTCATTCCCCAACGTTTTCACACTATTTGGACACACCGCGTGTTAGCCTAATAGGCGGTCATGTTTTCCAGCTCCCTGCCTGGCTCCTCGTTCTCTTTGTCCTGCTTTACCGCTAAGTTGAGTGGTTGTATGTCAGTTATCATCGCTATCGATGCTATCACTGTCATCCTTAACCGTCGCTGTCACCACTACCACCACTGTCATCCTTACCGTTTCTGCCATTACTACCACCACTCTAATCATCATCATTACCGCCCTCCCCCTGTAGTTCACAATTTCCCGGCCAGAGGGCACCGCCAAGAGATAAGAACGCCCATTTTTCGCATTTCATGAGCAATAAAGCGACGTGTGGCAGTACTTAAACCTCGGGGCAGACTGCGGTAGATCATGTAATAAGCAGCAGTTAATGCCGACACACATGCCGAGATTCTTTAGTACAACCCGGGGTCACTGTTTCTCTATGTCTGTGTCTCTTGCTTGCCACCAGCCTGAAGGATGCATATATATATACGCTATATCACAACGCAATGCGGCAGGGTGCGTGTGTGTGTGCAGGGCTGAAACCCACGACGCAGCAACAGGGAGGGTATCGGGGGATCGAGAGTTTTAATTTTGGTGGGGACCCGGTGTTCATGATTGTCATGAAGACATACAATAGGCAAAGGTATGAGAGAATTTGTTTAAAAATGTTGTGGATATCAGTGTTTAATGTCTGATATTATATAAAAAATAAAAACTTAGCAATAATTCAGTGTCCAGGTTATCTGATATTGCAAGATTCATCCTGGGGGTCCTATAGGCACAGTGTCAAGTGGCACACGTTTCATCGATACCAATCCTGCCCGCTCATGTTGGGCATAGACCCAATGACTATTGCAGTTAAAAAATGGGTCTGGCCGCCAACCTTGGCCAGACATCAGTATCTATGAATTAGAACGTCTAAGTTTCACTCCGTTCATGAAGAATTAAGCAACAAATCAACCAACCAGTGTCTGTTAACACTCAATATATTTCTGTATACAATATCAATATCGTATCACACGTTAACTCATATATTAATACATATTTTTTTTTTATTTTTTTTTTAAACCTAGAAGGGGTACCACCTCTGGTGCAAGTGTAGGGACATATTTATATATATATATATATATATATATATATATATATATATATATATATATATATATATATATATATATATATATATATATAGTGAGGGTACCACCTCTGGTGCCAATGTGGGGACCCATAGCCTCGGAGAAGAAAATAAAAAGTATTCAGAGGAGACCTTGTGGTTTCTCACTGAACACTAATATTATCTTCTCCTACCACCCCCATTCTTTTGTATGTACACATATATATTTACTTTATTTGAACTTTGTTACAAATATATATATATATATATATATATATATATATATATATATATATATATATATATATATATATATATATATATATATATATATATATATATGTCGTACCTAGTAGCCAGAACTCACTTCTCAGCCTACTATGCAAGGCCCGATTTGCCTAATAAGCCAAGTTTTCCTGAATTAATATATTTTCTCTAATTTTGTTCTTATGAAATGATAAAGCTACCCATTTCATTATGTATGAGGTCATTTTTTTTTTATTGGAGTTAAACTTAACGTAGATATATGACCAAACCTAACCAACCCTACCTAACCTAACCTAACCTATCTTAAGAGGTTAGGTTAGGTTAGGTAGCCGAAAAAGTTAGGTTAGGTTAGGTTAGGTAGGTTAGGTAGTCGAAAAACAATTAATTCATGAAAACTTGGCTTATTAGGCAAATAGGGCCTTGCATAGTAGGCCGAGAAGTGCGTTCTGGCTACTAGGTACGACATATATATATATATATATATATATATATATATATATATATATATATATATATATATATATATATATATATAAATATATATATTTATATATATAGGATACATATTTTTATATATATAATTTTATAGTATAACACTAATATTTGTATTAATATTGCATTAGTTTTGAAACACAAATATATAATCTATACACCCACAGGCGTAACCTACTGCTCTGTGCATATACATTGAGAATTTGTTTTACTCAGACTATGCTCAAGACTAAAGAAAAATTGTCAGTTGGACTTAATAAGCCACCAGAGGATGCTAGACCAGGAAGCCTGGCACCAAACCTGCCAAAAATCACAGCATTATGAGAAATAACAACTATTGCTCTTACACCAATAGCCATGATTTTCATATTTTTTTATTATTTGACCGAAATATCTGCTGCCTGGGCGATTTGAATTTCATAAAAAAGATACAATATTAATATATTGTAAAAAAAAAAGCCTAAACCAAAAATATCACGAAAAAAAAAGCACTGGGATAGGCCTACGTCCTGAGTACTTCGGTATACCAATATCACGATCAAGGGGAGCAATATCTAAATTAATGAAATGCGAAATAAAAACTAGAAAAAAAAAAGTTGGCGACGAGGCTTCAGAAGCAGCAAAGCGATCCATTAAAACATTGGAAAACTTGTGGAGGTTATCCAGGCGGTCGGCTGCCGTTCCCGCCTTCATGGGCGGTCTTTCGCCGCCATCATCTCTCTCTCTCTCTCTCTCTCTCTCTCTCTCTCTCTCTCTCTCTCTCTCTCTCTCTCTCTCTCTCTCTCTCTCTCTCTCTCTCTTTCTCTCTTTCTCTCTTTCTCTCTTTCTCTCTCTCTCTCTCTCTCTCTCTCTCTCTCTCTCTCTCTCTCTCTCTCTCTCTCTCTCTCTCTCTCTCTCTCTCTCTCTCTCTCCGGGAAATCAATCAAGGTGATGGAAGGAGAGTTCGTGGGTGAGTGGTGAATGTGAATGACAATTGTTGTTGTGTTCGCTGGCAACTTTGTGTGTGTGTGTGTGTGTTGTGGTGACCATATGGATGGTGTGTGTGTAATGGTGACTATGGTGAGTGTGATGTATGTAGTGGTTGGGCCTGTGAATGTATGCAGTGGTTGGCGAGTGTATGGTGATTAGGGTGAACGTGGTGTGTGTGTGTGTAGTGGTGACTTGCCACCGTGTTAAGTCATGTTCTAGTTTACATACAACAAGCCAGCTGTCATGTGTCATTCCCAGACTGGAAGGAAGTAGTTGTTACAGTGTATGTCGGAGAAACCAGATGTAGGAGCTAGGGAGCACAGTGGCTACGTTCTCGACTCACAGTTGAGAGGATCCTGGGTTCGATCTACGGGCGGTACAGAAAAGGTTGGGCATGTTTCCTTTAACCTGATGCACCTGTTCGCCAAACAGTAAATAGAAACCTTAGTTTAACCTTAGGGGGGGGACCTCGATATATGCTTAAGATCTACTATATATACAAAGGATACCTGTCCTCGACAAAATTAATTAATTAAAATTATGCATTTGCCGTTCTGAGGTGTATGAGGTGAAACACAGCTAAGCACCAAGGTTGTATAATTGGAAGGTGTATACTCATGGAAGTCTCTCTCTCTCTCTCTCTCTCTCTCTCTCTCTCCCTCTCTCTCTCTCTCTCTCTCTCTCTCTCTCTCTCTCTCTCTCTCTCTCTCTCTCTATATATATATATATATATATATATATATATATATATATATATATATATATATATATATATATATATATATGTTATAGAGAGGTTGTGAGTTGTGTTGCCAACGCGAAGGCAGCGATAACTGAACATCCAGTGTAATGTTTTTGTGACATTTGTATGATATACAACATAGCCTTGAAACATTGTGGTGTATTCTGTAGTCACACAGACGAGTTAGTGCTATGTACTATTATGAATAAATGTAGGAACGAGTTAAACAGCGATTGAAATGTCTGACATTAAATTTCGCCTCTCCCTCCCTATGGCTGGCAACACCCTGAACCAGCCGTCCCGCATAGCAACAACCTAGTTAGTTCCTCTCCTGTAATCTGCATAAATTACTTTCTTACTGCCTTCAGTTACGAAGTCCCGAACAGGACTTGAGTGACTCAAGAAAGTGAAGTATTTTCTTGAAGAGGCTCGCCCTTATAATAATATATATTGTACACGGCGGGTCATAACTGTTGTACTGAGTGAGTCTACAGACATCACCTGGTTGTGTTACGGCCTTAATAACCCCCTGACCCGGGGGCCTGACGGCTGAGTGGACAGCGCTCGGGATTCTTACTCTTAAGGTTCTGGGTTCGATCCTAGGCGGAGGCGGAAACAAATTGGGCAGAGTCTCTTTCACCCTGATGCCCTGGTTCACCTAGTAGTGAACAGATACCTGGGAGTTCAACCCGTTCTCGCAAATTTAATAAGTCAATATTGACTTATTAAATATGTGCATAGGTGACATACTTAACATAATAGTTTCCCTTGAAAAGCTTCATAGAAAACACCGACCTTACCTAACCTACTTAGTATGTTAAGATAAGCATCTTATTGCTTCGTAATTACAATTATTACCTAACCTATACCTATAATAGGTTAAGTAACAATTGTAATTACGAAGCTATAAGATGCTTATTTTAACATACTAAGTAGGTTAGGTAAGGTCGGTGTTTTCTATGAAGCTTTTCAAGGGAAACTATTATGTTTAGTATGTCACCTATGCACGCAACTAATAAGTCAATATTTACTTATTAAATTTGCGAGAACGGGTTGGGGAGTTAGACAGCTGCTACGGACTGCTTCCAAGGGAGATGTGTAACAAAAAAGGAGGCTTGGTCGAGGACCGGGCCGCGAGAACGCTAAGCCCAGAAATCATCTCAAGATAACTTCAAGTTACCCCCTTCATAGTGTTGACAGGCTCAAGACCAACACCAAATCATGCTCATTATCATAACTTTGCGAGAGGCAGTCAAATGTCAAGACTTAAAAACAATACGTTTTGCAGTGAAATACCTGTCAAGGTCACGCCTTTCCTGCCGGCACCGTTAGTCTTTAAAGCCTGAAATAAAATCCTGTTCTGGCTCGTGTATCAATTAAAGTCCTCGTCGGCATCTCACGTCTTTCGTCACCGAGTTGAAAACTTCCTGTTTCCGAGATTCAGTTCAGATTGGAGCTAAAGTTCGTGATAAATGTCTGTCCGTCTGTCTGTCCAACTTTGGAGGCCAGACGCTAAGGGCTAGCCTCACCCAAACTTGAAGGGGCTAGTCATTTCCGGACACGTGAAGTTCTTTACACGTCTGAAAATGGAGATTGGTCGGGATAGGCCCCAAGTTAAAGGCTTTAAGATATATGTAACCTGTAACACAATATCCCAGAGCGATTTTCAGATCGTTTGAAATGGAAACGGGATGAAATCTGTCGCGTGTTGTCCGTGGAGTGTAGAACTCATTCCCGCCGTTTACCCGCGCATTTTTAATTTACTTTGTATATAAATGGAAGTGTCTATCAGTCCGAGATTGGCGGGGGGAGGGAGGTGAATTGGGAGATGGAAGGGGTTGAGAAAATGAGGGGAGGAAAGAGGAGGAACAAGGGAGATACAGATAGCTAGACAAATAGCTAGATAGATAATTAAAAAGATATATACAGAGATAGATCCAAATAGATATAGAGAAGGGAGAGAGAGAGACCCGGGCAATGCCGGGTATCCTTTCCAGTATACTATATTAGGCTTCCATATGTATGCACAAATACCTGGTTCTGGAATGATGTATATATGGTTTTAATACTTTCCGTGCCTGGTTCTAATACTATGTATGCCTCGTTCTGATACTATGTATGCCTGGCTCTGATACTATGTATGCCTGGTTCTGATACTATATATACCTGGTTCTAATACTATGTATGCCTGGTTCTAATACTATGTATACCTGGTTCTAATACTATGTATGCCTGGTTCTAATACTATGTATGCCTGGTTCTAATACTATGTATGCCTGGTTCTGATGCTATGTATGCCTGGTTCAGAAACACTTGCATGTTAAGTTCCTAAACTATGTATGTCTGGATAAAACAACGAAGTATGTTTTTTGACATTCATATAGCCAGTCCTGAATCAAAACACATATTTTAAAAACCTTAAAATTCTAAAAATTTTAAAGTTTAACATTTTAACAATTTTAAAAACTCTCACATTTAAAAAAAAGCCCAATTTGATCAACTTTTCAAACATTAACAAGTAATCTCTTACTTTAATAAAACTGAAAAATAATACTGTTAACGCCTCCAAAATAAAACAATATATATAAAAACACTTGTCCCTTACCAAAGGGTTCGTTACCCAGACCTTGATAATCAACGACACCTTCGTTATTAGGCTGATGAACACCTTTTTATGGCAATCCGAAAAAAAGTTGAGTATATTTTTTGGGGGGCCTATTCCATTATGGGAATGCAATGAAAAGCACCATGGCCAGTGGAAGCTAGGCTACTGCCACAATATTCCTTCTTTGGTGCTATGCTGAGGCAGGAGTAATTACTTACTGCCTATTATTGTCTCTGTGTACACTTGCCACCCCTGTCACGCGTGTAATAAAGGAGTTTCGTATCATTAAAATAGACTATAGAAAGGTTATCTTGAGGTTATCTTGAGATGATTTCGGGGCTTTAGTGTCCCCGCGGCCCGGTCCTCGACCAGGCCTCCACCCCCAGGAAGCAGCCCGTGACAGCTGACTAACTCCCAGGTACCTATTTACTGCTAGGTAACAGGGGCATAGGGTGAAAGAAACTCTGCCCATTGTTTCTCGCCGGCGCCTGGGATCGAACTCAGGACCACAGGATCACAAGTCCAGTGTGCTGTCCGCTCGGCCGACCGGCTCCCTATTTTTGGATCTGAACGCACCACATAAACATATAATTTCTACACATACCTTCCCTCTCCCTCCCTCCCTCCCTACTGCCTTCGCTTCTCACTCACAGGCTCTTCTCATCTTCCTCCCTCATACTCACACACCTGTTTCTCACCTTCCTCCCTCATACTCACACACTCACACACCTGCCTCTCACCGTCCTGCCTCACCTGCTTCCCTAGACGCCGCTGCCAGAGATAACAAGAGATAATTACCTATGGAGATATCTCTGAGGCTGATCACATTATCACTCCCGACCGTGTCTTTCACAGCCATCAAAGGCACGCCAGAGGCTCCCGAGCGTGCTGGGACCAATGTTATTATTCATGAGGCGAGTCCCAGCGTAATCCCAGGCAAGTGATGAGAATATAACCCCACCACACCCCCTCCCACACCCCCTCCCACACACCCTCCCACACCCCCTCCCACACCCCCTCCCACACACCCTCCCACACCCCCTCCCACACCCCCTCCCACACCCCCTCCCACACACCCTCCCACACCCCCTCCCACACACCCTCCCACACCCCCTCCCACACCCCCTCCCACACCCCCTCCCACACACCCTCCCACACCCCCTCTCACACCCCCTCCCACACACCCTCCCACACCCCTTCCTACCCCTATCCCCTACCCCCCTCCCCTAACTGTATTAACATGATGGTTCTGGAGCCTATATACACCGACTCCCTGCACAGGATCCAAATCTATTATGCTGCTAATAATCCTGTTCCTAAACACCTTTTCATACATGAGCAGAGGATGTGTACGTGTGATATTATTTATTGATGCGTTTAGTACACGTTAATTACGTGTTGAAGATTGCTTGGCAAGATCAACTGGCAAGATGAGCAGGCTTGACACAATTGAAACACCTGCTGATCCAGGTAATTCTACCGACCTTGTCATTGGTAGCGAAGTCACATATAAATCTACATTACGTTATTCGCGGTGTCACGCTTTTCAACAGTTCTTTTATTTAGAAAAAGAAAACAGTATTATCACGTCATAAAGCGAAGTTCACGAGGGTCTTCTCTCCTCCTCCTCCCTCTCACACACTACTCGACTACTTTTACTCACATGAGAATTGAAGCTTATTAATAAAGCTTGCTTGACAGCCTAAGATTTTCGTTTTAAATTTACGTATTTTGTTTGTGTATCTGTAAGTTTTAATGTCTGTTCGAGGATGGAGGCCAGAGAGAGAGAGAGAGAGAGAGTGAGAGAGAGAGAGAGAGAGAGAGAGAGAGAGAGAGAGAGAGAGAGAGAGAGAGAGAGAGAGAGAGAGAGAGAGAGAGAGAGAGAGAGAGAGGACTATCCTACTCCCCACAGGGGGTGAGTGACCGACCGCCCTGTGCTTGTAATTGGGATCTCCTTGGGTGACCAAGTAAAGCAACCCGTCCTCCTTATAGAACGTCGCATTTCTGACGTATACTCCACCCCTAAGGCCAAACATCGTCGTACTAAAAAAAATGGAAGCGGCTCACGAAATTGACGTACTGTCCCGTTTTCTGTTTTGGGTCCTCTGGTGGGTTAGGATATGGGCACTTTAATTCTACTGTTTCTTGATGTTGGGAAATCTTACCGCGGGCTGGACAGTGGCACTGTGAAGGCGAAGAGGAACGAGGCCGTTCAACCAACCAGTAGCCGGAAAATGAGCCCCCCCTACAGGGGAAAATGAGTCCCCACGGGGGAGAATGCGCCCCTACAGGGGAAAATGAGCCCCCACAGGGGAAAATGAGCCAACCCACAGGGGAAAATGAGCCAACCCACAGGGGAAAATGAGCCCCCCACAGGAGAAAATGAGCCCCCACAGGGGAAAATGAGCCCCCACAGGGGAAATGAGCCCCCACAGGGGAAAATGAACCCCCACAGGTGAAAATGAGCCCCCACAGGGGAAAATGAGCCCCCCACAGGGAAAATGAGCCCCCACAGGGGAAAATGAGCCTGACGGTGGTGGTGGTGTGTTAGCACCAATCCCTGTACCAGGAACTACTGTATACAGCCCGGACGAGCCTGGTGTCCACTGGTGACCACACACACCTGTCCTCTCACCTAACACGTCGCGTTATTGTTTAAGGGATAGACCAAACCGTTTACAAATGTAACGTATTAGTCGGCTTCAACCACCGTCATTTTGACGCACTCTATGCCTCGGCCTCGACAGGTTTGGTGGGTTGCTTGGGTTCGCACGTTTCTGGATAGGCTAAACAGTTTGATTTTTTCACGGAGTGACCCACCGCGAGAGAGGGCCCCACTCATCCGGATATATTTTTTCTTATAACCGATATGAGTATGCCTTTTAATTGGAGACTTTCAGCGCCGTGGAGAGGGGGGGGGGGACCTGCTGCCTGGGTAACAGCTTCTATCCTGAATCAACCTACCCTGGCTTTGCGCCCTGGTGAGGCCACTCCAGACCAGGCCGACACCAGAGTGCAACTTCATAGTCTCCTGAGACTGATGGATGCCTACTACCACTAGTATAACCGATATTAACATCCGGTTATACTAGTATTAATTACTATAGCAATGTGATATGATATGAAACTTTCGTCGTTTCGTAGACGTTATGCGTGTTAGTCACGAAAATACTTAGAAGATGCGTAACAATAATGCGTATTTTTTATGTATTATTTGTACTCAAGATATTAAACAAAATTTTCATATGCGGACTTGTATACGAAGATACAACTATCAGAGGAAAAGATCTTTCACAGGTATACAAGTTGTGGCGGTCTGAGGGAGGGGGGAAGACATTAGCACTGATGTTGCAACACTGGTCTGAGCATTAGTGTTGCAGTATTAATGCTTCAGCTCTGAATTCAATTTTAAACAAATCAAAATTGTATTCTGTTTATCACATATCTTGTCGAGCTCCGTAAGCATAAGTCCAAGCTTAAGCCCCAACATAAGCCCCAACATAAGTCCCAACATAAGTCCCAACATAAGCCCCAACATAAGCCCCAACATAAGCCCCAACATAAGCCCCAACATAAGCCCCAACATAAGTCCCAACATAAGCCCCAACATAAGCCCCAACATAAGTCCCAACATAAGCCCCAACATAAGCCCCAACATAAGCCCCAACATAAGCCCCAACATAAGTCCCAACATAAGCCCCAACATAAGTCCCAACATAAGCCTCAGCAGCATGTTGACTAATTAACTATGGTCTAGCGGGTCTAGCCAACGTGTTGCAGATGTCCAGGATGTAGCTGGGATCACCCCCTAAGAACAGATGAGAACAAGATGAATGATGCTGAACATGATGGTGATAAGAGAACACCGGGAACAGATGAGTCAAGGATGAATGATGGTGAACATGTTGATGCTTAGATGAGAGAACACCGGGAACAGATGAGTCGAGGATGAATGATGGTGAACATGTTGATGCTTAGATAAGAGAACACCGGGAACAGATGAGTCGAGGATGAATGATGCTGAACATGTTGATGCTTAGATAAGAGAACACCGGGAACAGATGAGTCGAGGATGAATGATGGTGAACATGTTGATGCTTAGATAAGAGAACACCGGGAACAGATGAGTCGAGGATGAATGATGGTGAACATGTTGATGCTTAGATAAGAGAACACCGGGAACAGATGAGTCAAGGATGAATGATGGTGAAGGTCGTGCAGCGTGACACAACAATCTCCGCATCCCCCACCACCCATCGGCGGATATTGAGGACCAGCCTCATGCAGGAGCAAGCCAGGAGATTGGTCATAAACTCCTCCGAGTTTCCTCAGTGGCAGATACAGCACTAAGGCAACAGGTGTGTGTGTGTGTGTGTGTGTGTGTGTGTGTGTGTGTGTGTGTGTGTGTGTGTGTGTGTGTGTGTGTGTGTGTGTGTGTGTGTGGACGCGAGCTTCAGCTCCGTGTGCACAGCTATTAAACTGTCAGTTATCTGCTGCTGAGGTGACCAATCTCAGCCCATATTCGCGGCCTTGAGTTCGTGAGCAGCTGACCAACAACAAACTCACGTTTACCTGGAGTTACGCCGTTCATGGGAGCTCCTACGTTCGTATTCATAAACCGAAAAAATTCTCTCTCTCACACTTGTGGTAAATATTTACAAACCTGAGGTGGGTATGTGGGCCTGCGGGCCGCTGCAAGCAACAGCCTAGTGGACCAAACTCTCACAAGTCAAGCCTGGCCTCGGGCCGGGCTTGGGGAGTAGAACACCCAGAACCCCATCAACCAGGTATCAACCAACCAGTATTATGTATACATATTGTCACTGATTCCACGCCGCCTTGCTTGTACACAGCCATAGTGAGAGTTGTTCTCGCTCTTGTACATTTGTTCTCCCTCTGTTAATTGTTCTTGCCGTCATTACATACTCTGAACATAAGTAGGGTCAGTATGAATATCATTTTGATCTTACATCAGAATTCACTTTGTAATAAGGGAGTGGAAGGAGCCGGTGACGATGCTGCCGTGCAAGACTAACAACATTGAGAGGTTCTAAAAGCATGCAGTGTGACATGAGAGAGAGTCATGTCATGGCTCATGTCGCCTCGGAAATGACCCCCAAGACCTTCGAAGCGACAGCCAATCAGCGAAAGGCCCGTACAGGGAGAGCTACGATTGACCCGTGGACGTCACTCACTGGTCGGAAGCCATTAAGCCACCATTAGTCATCTACAGTTCTACGGCTGCTGGTCTTCCTCGCCTCCTTGATGCTGTGTTAGCGGGTCCCGCTTGTTAAGAGGAACCGTGGTGACGTCGAGCGGGGGCCCAGGAGCTGTAGTCAAGAGGTGGTTCGTCAAAGTCCCCCACCAGCAGTACCAGAGTTATGGGGAGTCTTCGGCGGCTGCAGTTGTCTAGCTGTCAACTGAGCGGCGGCGGGAAGGTGGCGGCTGGGTGCTGGAGAGTGTGGGGCGGGGAGCTAGATACTCAGGCAGTGAGGTCTGCAGTTGAGCCTCACCTTGTGTAGAGGAAGTCTTGCCTCACCTCGTGTAGAGGAAGTCTTGCCTCACCTCGTGTAGAGGGAGTCTTGTCTCACCTCGTGTAGAGGGAGTCTCGCCTCACTTCGTGTAGAGGGAGTCTCGCCTCACTTCCTGTAGAGGGAGTCTCGCCTCACCTCGTGTAGAGGAAGTCTTGCCTCACGTCCTGTAGAGGGCCCCGGCCAGTAGTGGTGTCCAAGACCGAGGTGTCCTGAGCCAGTCCGTCCTCTCGAGCATTTACAACATCACTAAACTGATGCACTAAATTGACCGAACCTAACCTAACAGAGGAGCCACGAATAGAAAACGGGAAATCACATCAGTTTTGGGCGCTGCTATGATTTTTTGAGTACATCAGAGTTTTTGATGTACTACAAATCTTTAGTTCATACGTCAAAAATGCGATCTACAATACGAGAGGACGGGTTGTACTCGAAGCTTCATACAGCCAATTTGTTTCTGCTTCGGCCGGGATTTGAACGGCAGGATTTGCCGGTGAGAATTGAATTCGTGTACCGCTTGACCGCGGCGCCCTCGCAATGTGCTTAAAATTCCGTATAATTGCCCAATAATCATCCACGCGACAAAAAATGTGCCGAAATTTGCAGAGAAATTTAAATATAATTAGCACAAACGGGGCTATCAGACTGAATGGCCTCTCCAAACATTTCATTAAAGAGCGGGCGAAACAATGAAACAATATCTGCATGTATAACAAATTGAAAATCCAGGATTTAAACGACAACGTTACCTAATCAGCTTAGCGTAGAAATAATAATCACACTGTCATCTACACTAAGGGAGCCGGTGGCTGAGCGGACAGAACACTGGACGCG
Organism: Procambarus clarkii; assembly: GCF_040958095.1. Taxonomy (NCBI): domain Eukaryota; kingdom Metazoa; phylum Arthropoda; class Malacostraca; order Decapoda; family Cambaridae; genus Procambarus; species Procambarus clarkii. Next base: position 10,565,216 of record NC_091188.1, on the reverse strand, counting down.
TGATCTTGTGGTGCCGGGTTCGATCCCGGGCGCCGGCGAGAGACGATGGGGCAGAGTTTCTTTCAACCTGATGCGCCTGTTACCTAGCAATAAATAGGTACCTGGGAGTTAGTCAGCTGTCGCGGGCTGCTTCCTAGGGGGGTGGAGGCCTGGTCGAGGACCGGGCCGCGGGGACACGAAAAGCCCCGAAATCATCTCAAGATATCCTCAAGATAACCATTCACAACACTAGTGTCGCTATTTAACAATGTCAGCAACATGCCCTAAAAAGACAGTAAATACCCATAAACAAATATACAAAAGCCTCTCCTCCCACACCATCAAACAAAGCAAGAGAGAGAGAGAGAGAGAGAGAGAGAGAGAGAGAGAGAGAGAGAGAGAGAGAGAGAGAGAGACAGAGAGAGAGACAGAGAGAGAAACTCTTAAGAGCGCAAGTTGGCCCATTTAACAGCTGGGTTGCTAATTTGACATGACAAAAGTATTTAGCGCAATAAAAGACACAAACTTTATGGCTCTGAAACTTTTTGAAGAAAATATTATGCTCAACTTTCTCAAGGGCTTCTGTGTGTGCTACATGAAGTGAGGCCGCGATGGTGGTGTCCCCGCGGGCTGGGTAACTGTGAGTTGTGTGCTTCATCGGAATGTTGCCGAGGATGTGTGTGTGTGTGTGTGTGTGTCGTGTGTGTGTGTGTGTGTGTGTGTGTATGTGTATGTGTGTGTGTGTGTGTGTGTGTGTGTGTGTGTGTGTGTGTGTGTGTGTGTGTGTGTCGTGTGTGTGTGTGTGTGTGTGTGTGTGTGTGTGTGTGTGTGTGTGTGTGTGTGTGTGTGTGTGTGTGTGTGTGTGTGTGTCTGTGTGTGTGTGTACACTCAATAATAATTTATTACTCTGGGAGGCTAGTCCCAGAATTGAGAGGGATGGGATATGAAGAGTGACTGAAAGAACTGTCCGTGTTTTTGTGTGTATTTGCTATTTTTGCCTGCAGAATCGAGCTATTAGCTCTTGGACCCCGCCTTTCTAACCGATCTATTTTTCCTCTGTTATGTCTACTACATAATTTTATCTTTAACACACACACGCACACACACATATCCCCAGGAAACAGCTGTCTAATTACCAGGTGCCTATTTACTGGTAGGAGAACAGTCGCATCAGGTGAAAGAAACTCTGCCTATTTTGTTTCTATCTTGGGAATCGAGCCCGGGGCCTAAGGACTACGACCGCCGAGCGCTGTCCACTCACCACCAGGCTCCAGCCCGCATCCGTGCGTGTGTGTGTACTCGCCTAGAGTTCCTTGCACTCATTTCTTCACTGTGTCACTAACAGAGTTCAAAATACCCACGAATACATACAAATATTCCATAGGCACTGACACAAGAATATTGAGAGAATATAAGTTCTTCACGACACTGTAGGCCTTAATGAATGATGTTTACTACAGTTGCAATTCTTTTACCATGTCGTAGCTCAATCGATTACGGCAGCGTCTGGGATGCTTTCGGGTGCAGGTTCGAATCCTCGTCACGGCCCTTGTGGATTTGTTCATTTGATGCATCTGCTGTTCCCTCTTCTATCTATTACTTCTGCGCGTCCGGTTCGATTGTTCCCTTGATAAAGCGAACAATCAATGTTCCCTCAATCAATCACTACATCAATGTAGTGACCCCCCCCCTCTCCGACCATCGTTAATTACCACCCAGCCTGTAACAGGAGCAGGTAGCTACAGGCAGCCTGTAGCAAGACTGAGAATATCCACTTGTCTCAGTACTCACACGGCTGGCAGCACGGCATGGCGAATGCAATTCATCAAATAATCCACGTTGCTCCTCCAGGCCTTAGCTGACTTGCTGTTGAATTACAAAAACAACAATAAAATGGGTTGTTGGTTAGGCTAATCCACATCACCTACCCCACACCTCCCCCCCCCCCCCACCACCACCAACTTAGGATAACGCCTGACCTATCTTAGGATGCGACCCACTACAGTTTACCAACTCCCGGGTGCCTATACACTACACTGTCGGGTGAACACTGGCATTCGGAGTCTATTTCTGCCCGTGTATCGAACCCGGAACATTTTTGTTGCGAGCGAGCGAGCGAGAGAGAGAGAGAGAGAGAGAGAGAGAGAGAGAGAGAGAGAGAGAGAGAGAGAGAGAGAGAGAGAGAGAGAGAGAGAAGAGAGAGAGAGAGAGAGAGAGAGATAGACAGACAGACAGACAGACAGACAGACAGACAGACAGACAGACAGACAGACAGACAGACAGACAGACAGACAGACAGACAGTTCAGGCTCTCTTCAATCCTCAGCCTCCCAAAGTTTGCCCAAACACCACCACTCGCCCCACACACACACACGGTATTCCACATAACAGAACACACCTGCAAACTCCATATGTGTAAGGCAACTCTGAGAGTCCTGTACTCTCACTCTTCATTTAAAATGTCGAGCAAATTACCAGTCTGAAGTATCGATAATTTATGACATTCATTTGTTTGAGTTTGTTATCCCTGGGATGGGAGGGAGGGGATGGGATGGGGCCCAGGAGCTAACACTATAAATATTTGAGTTTCTCCGCCTCTTAAAGCGGAAGGTAAGTGGTTATTGCATCGAGACTAAATGTTACTTCAACGGGTCTGTTTGGCGTTACTTCAACGGGTCTGTTTGGCGTTACTACAACGGGTCTGTTTGGCGTTACTTCAACGGGTCTGTTTGGCGTTACTTCAACAGGCCTGTTTGGCGTTACTTCAACGGGTCTGTTTGGCGTTACTTTAGCTGGTCTGTTTGGCGTTACTTCAACGGGTCTGTTTGGCGTTACTTCAACGGGTCTGTTGGGCGTTACTTCAACAGGTCTGTTTGGCGTTATTTCAACGGGTCTGTTTGGCGTTACTTCAGCAGGCCTGTTTGGCGTTACTTCAACAGGTCTGTTTGGAGTTACTACAACAGGTCTGTTTGGAGTTACTACAACAGGTCTGTTTGGCGTTACGGCCAAGTCACAAAGAACCACTACCGAGAATAACACGTCAATATCTTCAATATAGTCAATATTTAATTTAAAAAAAATTGAGCACAGCAAGTAAGTTTCAGAGCGTCAAAAGATATTTCTACTTGATATAAAAAAATTAATTGGGCTGAAATGCCGCCTATCAACTTTGTGTAAGGCGCCATTAAATTTACTGGGGCCAGATTCACGAAGCAGTTACGCAAGTACTTACGAACGTGTACATCTTTCCTCAATCTTTGACGGCTTTGTTTACGTTTAATAAACAGTTTACAAGCGTGAAAACTTGCCAGTCAACTGTTGTTATTGTTGTAAACAGCCTCCTGGTACTTCGGAGCTCATTAACTGTTTAATAATTGTAAACAAAGCCGCCAAAGATTGAGAAAAGATGTACAGGTTCGTAAGTTCTTGCGTAACTGCTTCGTGAATCTGGCCCCTGGAAGGCACTGGGAAAAAAAAAAGTCCATAAAAGATCACGTCACCAATGATAAAGAAAAATGAAGGGAAATTAAATATAACAATGATCCAAAACTTTATATAAAAGTATGTTTTTTTTCCAAGGTGGTGTAGAAGCCTAGGCTGTGTCGCGCGGTACAGAGTCGGGAAGACTGAAACAAAGGAAGACTCGCTGTGTTAAGTACAAAGAACAATTAAGTAATGGAAATCCCTTGAAGCCACTGAAAATGAATCCTTAATGGAGTATCAGAGAGAGAGAGAGAGAGAGAGAGAGAGAGAGAGAGAGAGAGAGAGAGAGAGAGAGAGAGAGAGAGAGAGAGAGAGAGAGAGAGAGAGAGAGAGAAACAGGATACATACACAGAAAGACAGAGAGAGTATGCTGGAAATGGATAATTTGTATCTAAATTTTTTGAAGGACCATAATTAGAATTCCTGTCACCTAAGTCAGTCAACATAAACACCATCTTCATGAATAAACACCTAAACTAATTTAAGAAAATATTAAACCTTCACTTAACAATTTTCTTAACTGCGACAAGTACATAACAAAATATATCAGCCGTTCCCATGACGCAAGACAAAATGGAAATATTCCTGCGCCAGAGCGAGCAATATGGTAGCCATTAGTGTGTGTGTGTGTGTGTGTAATTACCTAAGTGTAATTACCTAAGTGTAGTTACAGGATGGGAGCTACGCTCGTGGTGTCCCGTCTTCCCAGTAGGAAGAGCAGGTCGGCCGAGCGGACTGCACACTGGACTTATGATCCTGTGGTCCTGGGTTCGATCCCAGGCACCGGCGAGAAACAATGGGCAGAGTTTCTTTCACCCTATGCCCTTGTTACCTAGCAGTAAAATAGGTACCTGGGTGTTAGTCAGCTGTCACGGGCTGCTTCCTGGGGGTGGAGGACTTGGTCGAGGACCGGGCCGCGGGGACACTAAAACCCCGAAATCATCTCAAGATAACTACTCTTTGTCGTATAACTCTTTGAAATTACTGACAGTTTTGGCCTCCACCACCTTCTCACTTAGCTTGTTCCAACCGTCTACCAATATGTTTGCAAAAGAATTTTTTAAAATATTTTTTCGGCACCTTTGTTTTCTTAGCTTGAATCTGTGCCCTCTTGTTCGTGAAGTTGCTGGCTTCAGGAATTCCTCTTTGTCAATTTGGTTTATTTTTGCTAGTATTTTGTACGTGGTGATCATATCACCTCTCTTCTATCTTCTAGTTTTAACATTTTGAACACCACTAGTCTCTCCTCGTAACATGTTTTTCAGTTCCGGAAGCCATTTTGTAGCATGCCACTGCACCTTTTCCAGTTTATTTATGTGCTTCTTGAGGTTTGGGCACAATACAAAAATGTATATTCCAATTTCGGTCTTACAATAGTCATGAACAGTTTCTTTAGTATTTCACCATCCATATAATTAAAAGCAAGTCTGAAGTTGGAAAGCGACGCATACGCTCCTCTCACAATGTTCTTTATGTGTGTGTGTGTGTGTGTGTGTGTGTGTGTGTGTGTGTGTGTGTGTGTGTGTGTGTGTGTGTGTGTGTGTGTGTGTGTGTGTGTGTGTGAGCAGATGTGAAGGAGAGGAGAAGAGTAAATGGAGGGGAGGAGAGAGGAGAAGAGAAAGACACGGCAGGATATGAGGCAAAGAGCACAAGTTGAGCCAGGTGTGGACAAGAGCTGAGCCACGTGTGGACAAGAGCTGAGCCACGTGTGGACAAGAGCTGAGCCAGGTGTGGACAAGAGCTGAGCCAAGTGTGGACAAGAGTCGAGCCAGGTGTGGACTAGAGTCGAGCCAGGTGTGGACGAGAGTTGAGGTAGAAGAGGACGAAAGAGAGGGGATGATTTGGAAGATATTAAAACGGGAAGTTGATGAATTTGGATCAAATGTATGTGGGAACTTCAGGTGTGAAGTTACTTGTGCGGGGTTGGAAGAGGTTGGTAGAAGTGTGGAATGGAGGTAGCAAGGTAAGGGATGGAGGTAGCAAGGTAAGAAATGGAGGTTGCAAGGTAACGAATGGAGGTTTCAACCAGCACATTTAACAATTACGAATATATATAACTTTAATATAAATGTTGCAAAAAAACATTTAAGTTAATATGCTAATTACTCATTATGTTCCCTTACCATAGAGGCACAACAGAAAATTAAACACATCCTTAAAAACAAAAATTACAATCATCATTCAACAAAGTCGCATAAGCTAGAACATATAACCATTCAACGCAAATATAGAATGCAAGTGCAATGGCTGTACTAATATGCATTCGTTGTAACCTTTCAATGAATCTCTTCTGTTCACAATAAGTGTCCAGACACCGTACATGGTAGAGTTACCCCTGCAAACACAAAACTAAACTCTTCCTATTTTCCTTTCGTTACAACTTGTAATAAAGTTATTACATCTTGGTTATAACGTTTTTTTTAAGTTGTAACAACGTTTTATTTGAACGTTGTTACAACTTGTCAGGGGTTAAAACTTGTTTGAATGTTGTAGCAACGTCGTAGTTTGATCGTGTAGTATGGCGGGACTAACCTAGATCAAGCCAGCGCGTCCTTCCCATGTCAAGAGACCGGAAGCCGATCAAAGAAAGGGGGAGACTCAAAGATTTTACTTTTGTTGTTGACACGGAAAATTTATGACAGGCGAAGTGAAAATCTCAAGACTGAGGCGTGTAATCTGGTCTTGACAAGTCTCCCAGTTAAGTGGGGGAAATTGAATAATCAGAAAGGGAATATAGCCTGAGGAACAGAGAGAAGAGGGGAATGAGTAAATCGCAGCATTAGCATAAACTAATGGATACAAGGACGACGGACGCAGGGAGGGAGGGAGGGATAGCCCGCCACCGTCATAGTGATCAAATGAGTTTTTGAAGAGATTAACGTGACGGTAATGACTATAGGGACGATTATGAGGCAGAAGTGTGAGGCAGAGTTTGATGTGGGTGGATTGTGATGGGTGAGAATAACATTCATAAGCTAACATAGGCCTTAAGCCCAACATTAAAATGCACTACCCCCACCTCCCCCACCCTCCGTCATCTCCACCACCTCCTCCACCCTCTGCCATCTCCACCACCCTCTTCCGTCCTCTGCCACCTCCACCACCCTCTGCCACCTCCCCCACCCTCTGCCACCTCCACCACGCTCTGCCACCTCCTCCACCCTCTGCCACATCCACCACGCTCTGCCACCTCCTCCACCCTCTGCCACATCCACCACCCTCTGCCACCTCCACCACCCTCTGCCACCTCCACCACCCTCTTCCACCTCCTCCACCCTCTGCCACCTCCTCCACCCTCTGCCACCTCCTCCACCCTCTGCCACCTCCACCACCCTCTGCCACCTCCACCACCCTCTGCCACTTCCATCACCCTCTGCCACCTCCCACCACCCTCTGCCACTTCCATCACCCTCTGCCACCTCCACCACCCTCTGCCACCTCCTCCACCCTCTGCCACCTCCACCACCCTCTGCCACTTCCATCACCCTCTGCCACCTCCACCACCCTCTGCCACCTCCTCCACCCTCTGCCACCTCCACCACCCTCTGCCACCTCCACCACTCTCTGCCACTTCCATCACCCTCTGCCACCTCCACCACCCTCTGCCACCTCCCCCACCCTCTGCACCTCCACCACCTCCTCCACCCTCTGTCACCTCCACCACCCTCTGCCACCTCCACCACCCTCTGCCACCTCCTCCACCCTCTGCCACCTCCCCCACCCTCTGCCATCTCCACCACCCTCTGCCACCTCCTCCCCCCCTCTGCCACCTCCACCACCCTCTGCCACCTCCACCACCCTCTGCCACCTCCTCCACCCTCTGCCACCTCCACCACCCTCTGCCACCTCCACCACCCTCTGCCACCTCCACCACCCTCTGCCACCTCCACCACCCTCTGCCACCTCCTCCACCCTCTGCCACCTCCCCCACCCTCTGCCATCTCCACCACCCTCTGCCATCTCCACCACCCTCCGCCATCACCACCTCCACCACCCTCTGCCACCTCCTCCACCCTCTGCCATCTCATTTAATCATTCAATATGTACAGTTTCCTCTCTATCCATAACAAAGCTCTTTGATGTAAACCGCGAAATTCACACGTCTTTCTTTCACCCTCTGCCTATGGGAAACCCCGGCTCTCTCTCACTCCCTCCAGAGCTCCTACGCAGCAGGCATAACACTTACAATATCCTTCTCCTTAAAATATGAGCGTCTTACTGTCGCTACTGCATCACTGGACCAGTATCTGCCTCATATCTCGGGGCGGACGACATCGTCTCAGCCTCTTCTGGGAAGATTGGGTGGATCACGTGTGGTAGAGCAGTTTCCATTGTTCCCATTTTCTTTGGTCTCATGATTATGCGGGGAGACTTGCTCAATAGAAAGCAAACGGACATGATTTGTCCGAATGAGTCCTCTATAATGGATGTTGAATTGGCGGTTTATTTGCTGTATCAGAAGTTGTTTATCCATCAAGTGGGCATCTGTACGTTCCCATGGGCATAGTAGTTAAATATAACAAAACACTTTGAACTTAGCACCTCACAGGGAGGTGTTGTTATTTAATTTGTATTAATTAATACGCTGCCAAACTCTTTACTTAGAAAATCCAACAAACTCATTAGCTATCCTGATATAATTATGCATACCACAGCGTATACTAACATCAAAATGTTTTTATTTTTTTTTTATTTACCACATGTCGGGGCTTAGAATTAACCACCCCAGTAGAGAAAACAAAATTCAACTATATGAAGACGTGCCACATGTCTCTGGAACATGCAGGCAATGCAAGTCGGCAGACTCCTGTAGACGTTACTACTGCTTGACTTCAGCTCGGCTTCGTGTGTCGTCTAGGAGTTTACACCACTTGCGGAGTTAAATCTGACCATCTTGAGGTTATCTTGAGATGATTTCGGGGCTTTAGTGTCCCCGCGGCCAGGTCCTAAACCAGGCCTCCACCCCCAGGAAGCAGCCCGTGACAGCTGACTAACACCCAGGTACCTATTTTACTGCTAGGTAACAGGGGCATAGGGTGAAAGAAACTCTGCCCATTGTTTCTCGCCGGCGCCCGGGATCGAACCCGGGACCACAGGATCACAAGTCCAGCGTGCTGTCCGCTCGGCCGACCGTCATCCCATGTTTACCATGTGTAAACTGTCAGCAAATTATTCACACACCCTGTATCACTATGTAATGGAATTTGAAAAAAAACAGAGCTTACAAAAGTACATAAAAATAAAGAAAACAACAGAATGCCTGTCAAAACGATTTACTACCAACAAATCCTGTCCAAACTATGTACAGTTAGCCTACTGCAAATGGTACATGTGCGTGACTAACCTGTCTACTACCACCCACTGTAAGGCTGTAGAATGCATCATAGACAGATACTAATAGTAAACTACTTAGCTTAAAATTATTGTGATCCCGTTTCCTAACCCGATATATGAGACTGTAGCCTCTTACTACACCCACAAGGAAGCCTATGGCGGGATCATCACTCAACAAATTAAACCAAGAAAACAAATCTCTACAATATCCCCCCCCCCCACTTCCTTACCCAAACTCCACAAAATTGAGTAATATGTCGAATTTTGATTCACCACTGTCGATAATAAGAAAAAAAAGCCGAGCTAATATATTTTACTTCTGCAGCCTAGCACCCCACGGCCGACCTCATCAGGTACAGGAGGGTCCGCAATGTTCCCGCGTCTTTCATGTTGCTGCAAAGACACGTTTTTTCTGGCGCAGAAAATGTTCTAGTCCTCTGAGGAAGGCAGTCGTGGCCTTACAAGATGTTCTTGTGAGAGAGAGAGAGAGAGAGAGAGAGAGAGAGAGAGAGAGAGAGAGAGAGAGAGAGAGAGAGAGAGAGGGAGAGGGAGAGGGGGGGGAGAGAGAGAGAGAGAGGAGAGGAGAGAGAGAGAGAGAGAGAGAGAGAGAGAGAGAGAGAGAGAGAGAGAGAGAGAGAGAGAGAGGGAGAGGGAGAGAGAGAGAGAGAGAGAGGGAGGGAGAGGGAGAGAGAGAGAGAGAGAGAGAGAGAGAGAGAGAGAGAGAGAGAGAGAGAGAGAGAGAGAGAGAGAGAGAGAGAGAGAGAGAGAGAGAGCGAGAGAGAGAGAGAAAGAGCAAGTGTGAGGGAGCGAGAGAGAGAGAGAGATGAAAAGGACGAGTGAAAGAGGGAGAGAGACAGTGAAAGAGAGAGAGAGTGTGAGGAGTGAGAGAGAGAGGAAGAGGGATAGATAGTGTAAGAGGAAGAGAGAGAGAGATGACAGACGAGCAATTTCCCCAGCCTAAAAAATGATTTTATAATATTCTGTGAAATATTTTGTATAATCCATTCCCCGTGAATTTTACAGCCACGAAAACTAAATTCGTTCGCAAAGTTTTAATAGTTGAGCCAGACTCCTCTCCCAACCACTCCCTCGTAGTTAGGAAATCCAGGTGAGTGCCAATTCTCTTGAGTAAGCTCCCTTCCGATTCAGAAAGCCTCTCTTCTTTGTTCTTTCTCTTGCTTTCCCTATCTTTCTCTCTCTCTCATATATTCCTCACTCTCACTCCCCCCCCTACCTCTCTCTCTCTCTCTCTCTCTAATAAATTGCTCTCTAATGAAATAAGCTCAAATATAGGTTTTTAAGCTGGATACGTATTTTGAGACTTTCTAATATACATTATAAAACGTATATATTTAGAACACGTGAGCCTGACTACAGCGTCGTGTGTCTGTTGAAATAATAAATGGCAGTGGTTGTAGCTGTAGCCCCTACTTATGGTGATCGTAGTAGTAGCCCCTACTGGTGGTAGTGAGACGTAGTAGCTCTACTAGTAGTGGCAGCACCGACTGGGTGGTAACAATGGTGGTAGCAGCAGCAGTAGTAGTAGTAGTAATGTGGGATCGGTATGCCTCCTCTGCCACTAATTTACGCTGGTGTTAATCACCAGTGCACTGTGCGTCATCCCAGGTTGCAGTGTAAGCGTCGGGAGGGGAGAGAGGCTTTTGATTTGCTGTTCTGATTCGCATCCATCCAGAGAAAAATGTCAAATAAGAAAACGTACTCGTTCTTATTCTATATTAGATAAGAGAAGACCTGTTGATCAATGTTTCGGTTATTTGTTATGTGTACTAATGTACTCCCGTTTACTCATGTACTCAAATGTAATTCCATGTTTAGGACGGAAGTACAGCCTATTCGTCGTATAGGCGAATAAACCTTGGCCCATACGAAACATGTACAGTATTACAGATGGCTCCTGTGTAGTTTCAAGTACTTCTATACTCCACTGAACTCCCACATGGTTCTGGAACTTAGTATTAGTATTGTACTTAGTATCCAATACGCGCCTGTTAATTATTTTCAAGTAAAAGCATGCGAGGAAGAGCTCCGTCAGCAACAATATTCTGGGTATTTTGGTCGCTAGACAACAGTGAGTTTACAATGTCGGCGTCCCGGGGAGCCTCATTACCTTGATAGCTCATGACGCCCCAGTCTTCCCCCTTCCCTGCTGGCTCTGGGGCGGCAAGGGAAGTGCAAGGTGGAGTGTCGAGCCACATTCCATCCAAGGAGGACCTTAGTCGAGTGGAATGGAGTCACATCCCCTTCCGGGGATGCTCTTGGTGGGTGGAGGGATTCGCATTCTTTCCAGGGAGGCTTTGTTGGGTTTGCTGTTGAAGATTGAAGGGTGGGAAAGCGTCTAGGCCTCTTCTTGGGAGGTTTGGGAGTTTATTTGTTGGGAACGTATTGGGAATGGGAGGGAATCCGCTCAGATTCCTTCCAGGGAAACTCTTGGGGTGGAAAGTGGGTGGAGAGGCGAATAATGTTAGCTCAGTCCTCCCATAGTAGACACATCAGCAGACTGGCCAACGTTTATACAAAATATAAGAGAAAAAGATATATACATCGTTGTGGTGAAATGTTTTCCCGAGACGAGGCTTTCCCCCTTTCTCCTCGTCCTCCAGGAGCTCGTCAGGTATATTATTGTGACGAGAATAACAATGAACTTTACTGCCTCAGTAACTCTTTCTATAATGCTTAGTCGGAAAAAAACTAGTCGCCTAGTGTTGTTATTTTCAAGGGAGTAAGTCACAATAACGCGGCTGAAACACATAACCCAACCCATACCTATGGTGTGAAGGGACATCGTTTCGTTGGGTCCGTCCTGGACCCTTATGACCACTTTGATAAGGGTCCAGAACGGACCTTATCCTCACTTCCATCAAATGTGTGGATTGTTGTTGGTTTTCATATAAGAGTGAAGGAACAGTAATAATGAATAATGAAGGCTAGGAGAAGTTGCATCAACTTGTATTGCCAGTCAACAATTATGTCCACAAGCAACTTTCGTTCTCATCTCCATGACGACAGAGCAAAGGAATGAACGTAGAAACGGAGAGAACAGATAAATAAAGAAAAATTTGAATTTTCGAGAAAAATAAAGAAAAACGCGCTAGGCTGTCGAAATGGAAAGGCTTAACAGCAACGAGAATTCGAAAAATAAGATTTTAAAAAATATTAAAATATTTAGATTTTCAAGAGACGTATATTCTCGTCCGTTAAAGGGATCGACAGAGGTTAAAATTTGATGGATACAGATAATATGCGCAGAATGAAAGCGAGAGAATTTAAAAAAAAAAAACTTTTGGTTGGAACGCGCTTATTATATATGGAATAATACTAGAGGGAAGCGCGTTGTGTATTATGTTGATGCTTGATGATGGGTGGTTATAGATAGAAGCTGCCTCGTATGGGCCAATAGGCCTTCTGCAGTTGCCTTTGTTCTTATGTTCACTTAAGGCTTGCACGGTTCTGGACGACGATGATAAAGACATGGCTTGTCTCCTGGGTACGTTTCCCATGCTTTCCAACTTATAGTTTTAACGTCCTTGTATCGCTTAATGAGTAGTAGGCTGTCCTCATGCCTTGGTTCCCTGTCCGTTTGTTTGGCAATTTATCACCCTTTAGCCTCTTAACACTAATGTTTCATATATATGACATCATTTTCTGCACTTTGTCCCTTAAATCTGGAACCAATTGCATCAGCTCTAAGTACTTCATAGTCCAGCCTTCGATTCAGTATCATCTTCTTGGTCACTTATATCCACTCTTAGCAAGTAGTGGGTACTGGCGCCTACTGACATTTGGTAGTTTATTCTTTCCACATTTACCTAATTCTGGGTGAAGATCCAACACAGAAAAAGTATCACCTTCCTTGAGCTTATAGTCACCTCTTCGATATGATTCATCAGAAAAGTTCTCACTACCACCACAGATTGTCAAGCGTTAAGTAAGGCCACTTCATTTACATTAGGAGTTTTTGTTTCCCATTCATTTCCCTCGCAGGATAATGTGTGGATATTACTGGAGAAATATAGGAAGAGATTGAGGCTTTAATTTTATTCTTTCACGTGACCAATAATGTTCTCCATTGAACGGCATTTTATAGGATTCCTATATTAAATTTTTATATGATAATTTTAGTAAAATTTTTGGTATGGTATCTCACTGTTATGTGATATGATTCTTAAATTCATTTTACTGCTCCTAAATTATAATTCATATTACTTTTTTTAAATTAACGAGTCCTGACGAGGGTTTTTAAGGATACTACAAGCTTACATGGAGGGTAGCAGGTTTGTGATGGCTTGTGCGGTGCTCCTTAGCTCTGGGCCCAATCACAACAGGCTCTCTGTCGCCGTCCTTCTAATAGAACGTCGTATTTTGACGTATACTTTTCCCAAGGCCAAAAATTGTCGCACTAGAAAATGGTAGCGGCTCGCGAAATTGACATATTGTCCCGTTTTCTGTTTTGGGTCCTCTGGTGGTAGCTTAGGATAAGGGCACTTTAGTATGATAGTTTTTTGACGTTGGGAAACCTTAGGAGGACGGGCTGTTCTGTCTCATCAGAACGTAGTTGGAGAGATCGTTTAGGATTCTAATGATCTCATTTTACATGGTCTCGTAGTCTCCTTTCACAGCGGTTCGCTTCGTTCTCGACTCATAATCGGGGAACCTGGGTTCCATTCTCGGGTGGGACAGAAATGGTTTGGCACGTTTCCTTTCACCTAATGGCTCTGTTTACCTAGCAATATATAGGTACTCGGGAGATAGGCGACTCTTAAGGGGTTGCATCCTGGGGAGGATCGGTAGTTCCACCCTGAGAGAGCCTCAATATTTACATAGTCAGAGAAGCACCGGCAGCCACCGTCGGGCCTGCTTCAGTTTTGTTGCAGTGTCATGTTAAGACGAAGCGGTGCCAGAGGAATCGTTAGTCTCCTAACTAACTAGTTAGTCTCCTAATCGTTAGTCGTTAGTTAGAAAACTATAAGCAGGAGGAAGAGTATACATGTACTACGGTCCATATGATTAACCTGACGTAAGATTACATATTGGGCACCTAACTAAAGGTCCATTATTGCTACTTTATCTCCCCTAGGGAGTGGACCAATCCCAGAGATAATGCATTATCTCTGAGATCGAACGAATACTACAAAGACTGTGCCTCGGTATTCCTGATATTTCTGTTCACCTATAAAATGAAAAGTTCTTTATGCTCCAATGGGCCGAATAATTTTACATATATTGGCGAATCTGAATATAATTTGTTGTTCGTGCATAATTGCAAAAGCATTTCGAAAATGCTAAGACTAAGCACCTCTCCGTACTCGCCTAGCTGTGCTTGCGAGGGTTAAGTTTCGGCTCTTTGGTCCCAACTATTTACAGATTCCTGAGCCTATTGGGCTCTACCAAATCTACATTTGAAACTGTGTATAGAGTCTGCCTCCACCACATCACTGCCTAGAGCATTCCATTTGTTAATTACTTTCCCACTGAAAAAAATCTTTCTAATGTCTCTGTGGCTCATTTGAGTACTTAACTTCCACCTGTGTTCCCTTGCTCGTGTTATGCCCATGCTAAATAGTTTGTCTTCGTCCACCCCTGTCAAGGGTGGCATCCCTGCTGATGCGTTTGTGTTTAATAGGCGTCGATCTCCACCTAATTGATGAACCATGCCTTTACGGAACGTGTTTTAATTTGTACATATAAAAATGTCCTCCTCAGCTCAAAATTAATCTTGCAACGAGTAAATTGTATTAAAAAAAAGCAAAAATAATTGTAGAATAGTTACTGGTAAAATTCTTCTCCATTTGTTTATTATGCCTCCCAATTTGAGCCTAAAATCTAAACATTTAAGCGAGTTAACCTATATACTGGGTATTTTGTTTATACTGATAACATTCTGATACCATCAGTGTGTTTATTCGCCGCAAGGCTCCTTTGTTTCCGCCCATAAGCTACGTTCATTTAGTCAACTGGCTTTGCTATTTACCTTTCAAGGGTTCGGCCCAGGCCACCTGCGACACCTCCACCGTCGCGGCGAATACATTAGTTCTCTATTGGTTACCCAACAAGTCCACTACGGGCTCACCATAGCCTGTGCTACCCTTCGATATACCGTACAGTATATGCCCAAGATCAAAAATGTTGTTCTCGCCATAATTTCACACACGTGTAAGCAGGAAGGGAATAAGCAATAGGAAGAGAATAAGCAGGAGGAAGAGAATAAGCAAGAGGAAGAGTATAAGCAGGAGGAAGAGAATAAGCAAGAGGAAGAGTATAAGCAGGAGGAAGAGAATAAGCAAGAGGAAGAGTATAAGCAGGAGGAAGAGAATAAGCAAGAGGAAGAGTATAAGCAGGAGGAAGAGAATAAGCAAGAGGAAGAGTATAAGCAGGAGGAAGAGAATAAGCAAGAGGAAGAGTATAAGCAGGAGGTACAATGAACGCTTGGGTGAGCGAACGTAATCAACCATCCCTAACACCCTGTAGGCAAGCAGCACTCAGCCGTAATCATCAGTCAGTATCGTTGTACTTGTGCAGTATTTTTGACCAATCGACTTGAGAATGGTCCAGGACGGACCGAAACGTCGTCGTCCCTTCACCTTCTAGTGTGTGGTCTAGTCAACTTACTTTAGCCACGTTATTGTGACTCATCGCCTGCGGTGCAGTATTTATTTGTAGTTGTGGTTGATAAATGTCGACACGTAGTAACCTTAAACTGGTTAACTGAACATTTTGATCCAACCCGTTTACAAAAATATGTTTTCCACGCAATAATTTAGCGCTAGCAGTGAACCGCGGAGCTCCCATTCATACCCACTTTTAATTTAAATCACATTAATTTATATAGTATTGAATGTTTACAAAAATATTCAGTCTTACCACTACGCCACGGGGACTGTATCATCATTTGCATTGTTTTTAAAGATTGCAACATTCGTGTCTTCAAGGAACCTTTGAACAAGAGGGGGAAGATGTGGGACAACAGGAGTGAGAGGAATTCAGCGGGAGTGAGAGGAATACAACAGAAGTGACAGGAATACAACAGAAGTGAGAGGAATACAACAGAAGTGAGAGTAATACAACAGAAGTGAGAGGAATACAACGGGAGTGAGAGCTGGTAGGAAAGTTTCTATTACTCGTTTAAATTTAACACGTTCATCAGTTGGTTACTTCTGTCACCTGTTCTTTTTAGTGTGCGCGCGCGCATCTGCCGTGCTGGAGTCACCAACTCCCAATTCGGAGATCACATTTGTTAACTCACCCTCGGCATGTACCCTCTCGGCATGTGCACCTTCGGCATGTACACCTTCGGTATGTACACTCTCGGCATGTACACTCTCGGCATGTACACTCGGCATGTGCACCTTCGGCATGTACACCTTCGGTATGTACACTCTCGGCATGTACACTCTCGGCATGTACCCTCTCGGCATGTGCACCTTCGGCATGTACACCTTCGGTATGTACACTCTCGGCATGTACACCTTCCGCATGTACACCTTCGGCATGTACACCTTCGGCATGTACCCTCTCGGCATGTGCACCTTCGGCATGTACACCTTCAGTATGTACACCCTCGGTATGTACACCTTCGGCATGTACACCTTCGCCATGTACATCCTCGGCCTGTACACCCTCGGTATGTACACCTTCGGTATGTACACCTTCGGCATGTACACCTTCGGCATGTACACCTTCAGTATGTACACCCTCGTTATGTACACCTTCGGCATGTACACCTTCAGTATGTACACCCTCGGCATGTACACCTTCGGCATGTACACCCTCGGCATTTTCACCCTCGTCAGGTTCACTTTTGTCAAATTTACCATTGTCAGCACACGAATATATCAGTTTAATCTATCAAAAAACAATCGTTAATTTAGGGCCAGTTGAAGCACCTTACACGCACCGGACAAAGGGATTGCACACAAAGAAATACTTAAAACGAACATTAAACGTTTGCCCAACTCTCCATGATAAAAAAAATCAACGACATGGCGAGAGAACCATTAAACAACAGCCCCATTCACTAATAAACTTGATTGAAATTCTAAAACTCTATCATTTGAAAAATCGCTGACATTCCATAAACTATAAACCACCACAGTCCGCACGAAGTCTATCCCCCCAGGTTGATGATGGATTTAGGAAATTATGGATGAAAGACTAAAACAGAATACATTCCCCACACGTGGTACTAAAAGGTATATTTAAGTTAATGTGAGAACAGTGTTTGTTTGTCTTACACGCCGGTGGAGGCGAGTTGTGTCTCTTGAGAAGAGGAGCGTTAGAGGCAATCTGGAACAGCATGAGAAGAGGCTACGTGTGTCTCTCAACGATTTGAACAGCATGAGAAGAGGCTACATGTGTCTCCCAAAGATTTGAACAGCATGAGAAGAGGCTACGTGTGTCTCTCAAAGATTCGAACAGCATGAGAAGAGGCTACGTGTGTCTCCCAAAGACAACAGAGCACCAGGATCACCCCAACACCCTCCCGCCTACACGTCTATAAGGACAACAGAGGAAAACTAACCTCCAATCCACCCCTTCACCCCCGTATGTTCTAAGCACACGATAACCCCCCACCACACCCCAGCAGACACCTGCCTCACCTCACCCCCACCAGCAACGCGATTATACCCACAAACCGACATGGATAAACGTGTTTGACTGCACTATGTTGTCAAGTGCTGCGATATAAATGGCGTGTGGTGTTAATGGAGGGCGCTGAGCCATAGGGACCAGATCAGCAGGTGACGCACATATTGACACAGGGTTTGACGCATGTGTTGACGCAGGGCTTGATGCATGGCTTGAAGCTTATGTATATGCTCTTGTTAAGCATCGGGTGACACTTAGCAGCATAATGATGCATATATTTCTAGGCCTCGTCCTCCTACACCTCCCCCACCCCCTTCTTCCTCTCCCTCTCCTAGCCCCACCCCCCCTACCTCCTCTCACTCCTAACGCGCCTCATTCCCTTCCCTGATATAATTCTCTATTCTACTATTCTCCTTAATATTACTACTAATATTCTCCCGGATATTACTCCAACTATTCTTGCGCCTACTCTCTTCCACCTCCTCCTCCTTCCTCCACCTCTTCGTCCCCTATTCTCCCTGCTCCGCTCCTTTTCTTCTCCCTACTACCTATTATACACCTACTGCACCATCTCCCTTTCTCTACGTCTGTCCCTTTTTCCCTCTTCTCTTCGCTCCCGTCTTATTTTTTACTCCTATTTTACAGCTGTTTCTCTTTTTCCCTCTTTGTGTCCGTCTCCTTCCTACCTCTTGCAGAGAGTACTGTCGTCATCCATATTACCCTTGTCCACTCTGTCAGCTCTCAGTCTGGCTCTGACACCAGAATGACGAGCAAGATCTGACACGAGAATGAGGCAGTGGCATACAACAACAAATCCTAAGCTACTACAATATAACTAGTAATACTTGGTCCTATTGGGCACATGGGCATGTCCAGCAGCCAGCGTGAAACCCAGCCTCCCCCCCCCCCCCTGCCCACCCCATGACCTTCACATGTCTGGTGGCCGCTCTCGCGGAAGCGGTTGCGCTCCTTACCAAACTGTGATTCGTTATTTTAACTGGGGTAATTTGCGTATAAATTGCGAAATCTGCTTTCGAACGATTGACAGCAATTTTCCAGGAGGTGACGGCAGTGGGGTAGTTAGGAATTATGCTTAGAAGACCTCTTGCACGCACGTGCGCGTGCAAAAGAAAAAGAAAACAAAACAAAAAAGTCAAACAGAAACTTTTAGAAAAGTTAAACAAAAACTCAAGAGAGCATAATATTGCGTCTCTTATTGGTGGGCCACATCAACACAAACACCAAATCATTCTCAATCGACTTGAGAATGGTCCAGGACGGACCGAAACGTCGTCGTCCCTTCACTTTCTAGTGTGAGGTTTGGTTTACATATTTCAGCCACGTTATCGTGACTCCTCGTCTGCACAAACACCAAATGCTGAGCTTGACAACACCTGACTTACCTTTATGAGTCTTTAGATGGCTTTCATATCGGCATATATCGCCTATGTCAGGGGCTACGGGCTCACCATAGCTCGTGTTACTTGGAACATTTTGTTCCAGGTAGCGAATCTTTAACAACAACAACAACAGATACACATGTGATACATAGGTATGTAACTTCGGCAGGGAGTAATAATATACATGTTAATACAAAGTGACACAATCAGTAGGAGCCATGAGAAGGAGAAGGAGATTCGAACCTATGTTCTGGGTTCCAAGCACACGCCTTGATAATAACAATGACCGTGTTTTAAACATCTTCACATATTTTTTGTACTTTTCACTTCAAGGCCATTCTGTGAACGGTAATGGGAAGGCTCGAGAGCCAGATAATAGACTCGGGAACTAAACAACAAAAATTTAGTTTTAAAAGATTCTTTCCATCAGACGTCTAATGAATGCTCGAGCTTTTAGAGTCATGCACATTTTAGCAACATTAAACATTAACTGAGCGTAGACAACACACGCGAGTTTTACTTCATAAAACGTACTCATAAAATTTATAAACTTCACGACTAACTTATGGAATTCACAACTAACTTATAGACTCCACGACTAATGTACGACGTTCGCTTATTCTCGCTTGTGTGTGTGTGTGTTTATACTCACCAAAACCTTCGAGTCGAGCTACAGCAGCTCTTGGATGCTGCAAAAGTTTATGAGAAGAATTAGACAAGAATATGACTCTTGGAGAGTACAGGGAGATCTAGATGTTGACCAGACCACACACACTAGAAGGTGAAGGGACGACGGCGATTCGGTCCGTCCTGGACCATTCTCAAGTCGATTGTCGACTTGAGAATGGTCCAGAACGGACCGAAACGTCGTCGTCCCTTCACCTTCTAGTGTGTGGTCTGGCCAACATACTTCAGCCACGTTATTGTGACTCATCGCCTGCAGATCTAGATGTGTTCCACCGGTGGTCGGACAGAGGGTTGCTTTCCTTTAACCCTGACAAATGCAAAGCAATGTGGCGAGGGGAAGGGTGGAGGGAGAAGGCCGCAGGAACGCCGCGGGCTGAGTGAGAGGCAGACAGCTCTCCAATGTTGTTTAAGATTCGATACTTAGAACAAAAAGTTCCAAGCAGCACGGGCTATGGTGAGCCCGCAGACAGCTCTCCAAGTACAACATACCATAAAGAGGGATCTGCCATATAAAACCAGACCTGTCGCCTGAGAAACACATGAATTAAACAAAGTTGGCAGCGAATGCTAAATTGGCATATACTTCAGTATGTGCCAATTCAGAAAGTTAATCAACCCCCCCCCCCCACAAACACACACAGGAAGCAGCCCGTAACAGCTGTCTAACTCCCAGGTACTTATGTACTGCTAGGTGAACAGGAATATCAGGATGAAAGAAACTGCCCATTTGTTTCCGCCTCTACCGGGGATTGAACCCAGACCGCTAGGACTAATAACCCTGAACGCAGTCCACTCAGCCATCAGGCCCGTTATGTGTACTCACCTAATTGTGCTTGCGGGTGTTGAGCTTTGTCTCTTTGGTCCCGCCTCTCAACTGTCAATCAACTGATGTGCAGATTACTGAGCCTACTGGGCTCTATCATATTTACATTTGAAACTGTGTATGGAGTCAGCCTCCACCACATCACTTCCTAATGCATTCCATTTATTAACTACTCTGACACTGAAAAAGTTCTTTCAAACGCCTCTGTGGCTCATCTGGGTACTAAGTTTCCACATGTGTCCCCTTGTTCGTGTCCCACCCGTGCTGAAGAGTTTGTCTTTGTCCACCCTGTCAATTCCCCCTGAGAATTTTGTAGGTGGTTATCATGTCTCCCCTTACTCTTCTAAGTGTGTGTGTGTGTGTGTGTGTGTGTGTGTGTGTGTGTGTGTGTGTGTGTGTGTGTGTGTGTGTGTGTGTGTGTCCCGCCTCACCATCTACGAGGCTAGGTATAACTTGTCCCACCAGTTCCTTAATTTCCGGTGTTTTATCGTAATTGCCTCCCACGAAATTCGTTTCGCAACTTTCAAAAGACCCATTCTGCCGTCCATATATCTTCTGGCAGCTCCGCTACACATTTTTTCATTTAAATAAAACTGCGTTTTGACTATATTATATGTGTCGCAGTAGTAAGCGCAGCCTAAAGATCCCGGGTTCGATTCACGGGGTAGGACAGAAACGTTGCCTTTAGCCTGATGCCTAGCACCTCTGGGGTTGACAGACAATTAATTAAGTAACACTACACACTGCAGGGGATGCAATCCCGAACACCAGGGGTCAGATTCACGAGAGCACTTACGCAAACACTTACGAACCTGTACATCTTTTCTCAATATTTGGCGGCTTTGTTTCCAATTATTAAACAGTTAATGAGCTCCGAAGCACCAGGAGGCTGTTTATAACAATAACAACAGTCGAATGGGAAGTTTTCATGCTTGTAAACTGTTTAATAAATGTAACGAAAGCCGTCAAAGATTGAGGAAAGATGTACACGTTCGTAAGTGCTTGCGTAACTGCTTTCATGAATCTGGCCCCCTGGCATTTACAAACAGGGAGAGCAACCCGTTCTCGCACTTTCTTATAGTCAATATTGACTTATTAAATAAGTGCATATGTGACATACTAATTTATTGTGAATATTTTAGTTTACCTTGAAAAGCTTCATAGAAAACACCGACCTTACCTAACCTTCTTAGTATGTTAAGATAAGCATCTTATTGCTTCGTAATTACAATTATTACTTAACCTATACCTATAATTGGTTAAGTAATAATTGTAATTACGAAGCAATAAGATGCTTATCTTAACATACTAAGAAAGTTAGGTAAGGTCGGTGTTTTCTATGAAGCTTTTCAAGGTAAACTAAAATATTCACAATAAACTAGTATGTCACATATGCACTTATTTAATAAGTCAATATTGACTATAAGAAAGTGCGAGAACGGGTTGCGCAAGGAGTATTCCCTGCACTTGGTGCACATTGATAGACGAATAAAATTCTGTATATACCCTTATCTTGTGGTAATAATTTTGGTGATGTGATCTGCGTTCTGTGAAGGAGTGTGACGGTGTTTTTAAACAATAGTGACAGTGGTAGTCTACACTGACGTGCTGTCAATAAAATAGCACCACGTAATTCGTGTGATTCCACATGATTGGGCCACGAGAATCGAAAACTTATTGAAGCACATATTATCAAAATGAGGTAATGACAAAATCGGTGCGGGCGGTCTTCCTAAAATGACCAGGCACGAGTCACCAGCGGGCGACCTCTCTCTAGCAAGTCTTTTCGCGGGCGATCATTCTGGCGACCAGAAAACAATATGTTTTACCTTCGTTGTTCTATTGTGCATTTCATGCACATTATGTGAGGGGGTAGTGGACCCCACACTCATCCTGTGAGGGGGGATAGTGGACCCCAGACGCATTCTGTGAGGGGGGGTAGTGGACCTCAGACGCATTCTGTGAGGGGGGTAGTGGACCTCAGACATCCTGTGAGGGGATAGTGGACCCCACACGCATCCTGTGAGGGGATAGTGGACCCCACACGCATCCTGTGAGGGGGGTAGTGGACCTCAGACATCCTGTGAGGGGATAGTGGACCCCACACGCATCCTGTGAGGGGATAGTGGACCCCACACGCATCCTGTGAGGGGATAGTGGACCCCACACGCATCCTGTGAGGGGGGTAGTGGACCTCAGACATCCTGTGAGGGGATAGTGGACCCCACACGCATCCTGTGAGGGGATAGTGGACCCCACACGCATCCTGTGAGGGGATAGTGGACCCCACACGCATCCTGTGAGGGGGGTAGTGGACCCCACACGCATCCTGTGAGGGGGGTAGTGGACCCCACACGCATCCTGTGAGGGGGGTAGTGGACCCCACACGCATCCTGTGAGGGGGGATAGTGGACCCCAGACATCATGTGAGGGGGTAGTGGACCCCACACGCATCCTGTGAGGGGGGATAGTGGACCCCAGACATCCTGTGAGGGGGTAGTGGACCCCACACGCATCCTGTGAGGGGGGATAGTGGACCCCAGATATCCTGCGAGGGGGCAGTGGACCCCGCACTCATCATGGGAAGGGGTAGTGGACCCCACACGCATCCTGTGAGGGGATAGTGGACCCCACACGCATCCTGTGAGGGGATAGTGGACCCCACACGCATCCTGTGAGGGGGGGGGGGTAGTGGACCCCACACACACACATCCTGTGAGGGGGTAGTGGACCCCACGCGCATCCTGTGAGAGGATAGTGGACCCCACACACATCTTGTGAGGGGGTAGTGGACCCCACACGCATCCTGTGAGGGGAGTAGTGGACCCCACACTCATCTTGTGAGGGGGTAGTGGACCCCACACTCATCTTGTGAGGGGGTAGTGGACCCCACACTCATCTTGTGAGGGGGTAGTGGACCCCACACGCATCCTGTGAGGGGATAGTGGACCCCACACGCATCCTGTGAGGGGAGTAGTGGACCCCACACTCATCTTGTGAGGGGGTAGTGGACCCCACACTCATCCTGTGAGGGGGTAGTGGACCCCACACTCATCCTGTGAGGGGGTAGTGGACCCCACACTCATCCTGTGAGGGGGTAGTGGACCCCACACTCATCCTGTGAGGGGGTAGTGGACCCCACACTCATCCTGTGAGGGGAGTAGTGGACCCCACACTCATCCTGTGAGGGGGTAGTGGACCCCACGCGCATCCTGTGAGGGGAGTAGTGGACCCCACACTCATCCTGTGAGGGGGTAGTGGACCCCACACGCATCCTGTGAGGGGAGTAGTGGACCCCACACTCATCCTGTGAGGGGGTAGTGGACCCCACACTCATCCTGTGAGGGGGTAGTGGACCCCACGCGCATCCTGTGAGGGGAGTAGTGGACCCCACACTCATCCTGTGAGGGGGTAGTGGACCCCACACGCATCCTGTGAGGGGGTAGTGGACCCCACACTCATCCTGTGAGGGGGTAGTGGACCCCACACGCATCCTGTGAGGGGATAGTGGACCCCACACGCATCCTGTGAGGGGGTAGTGGACCCCACGCACATCCTGTGAGGGGAGTAGTGGACCCCACACTCATCCTGTGAGGGGGTAGTGGACCCCACACGCATCCTGTGAGGGGAGTAGTGGCCCCCACACTCATCCTGTGAGGGGGTAGTGGACCCCACACTCATCTTGTGAGGGGGTAGTGGACCCCACACGCATTATGTGCATGCACTATCAATCGAAGGCAAATTTTGTCATACTTGAACATTATTTTGATTTAAATTATTTACACATTCCTTTTAACAGTTGCGATAGCCGTTTCTAAATTCCTTACCAACGAAACTAAAAATGATTTGGCCAATATAGAACGTTCCATTGGTCACGCCCTGGAGCGGTAGGTGGTGTTCCCGAGGTCACTACAAACCTACTTTTTCTCATTATACTCTACTTTATACTTTATACTTGCCAAGCTATTTGGCAATTCGAACTGTGTTGGTTTGGTTTACCAGTTAGGAATATTACAGTGAAACCAGCCATGACCTCATGAATTTGTATATTATCGAGAGACTTAACATTTCATACACTTGAATATTATTATGTTAATTTTGGTTTCCTGCGCTGTTAATTATCGAGTCCTCAGGTACTTTTAACCTTCACCAAGACGCTTACGAGACTTGCCAGGACTCACAACATCCGTCTTTAACAGTCAACTAATCGGATCACAGCACATTAACTTTGTCTTGGATTTGTTTAAGCTAACGCCTCGGGCCGCTGCTACATATTCTCCGTGGAGATCCAGCCTGCGAGAAATCCACCAAAAAATCGATATTGCAAGAATGGTTCTCCATAAACAGAATGTTTAAAGTTTTAGTGAAAGTTTGTCATCTCCTGTTGCATATTTGTTTCGAGCCTGAAGCTCGGGTCTGATGGAGCCGCACAGGCCTGGCTGTACTCCGTTGATATATATTGCGTCTTCTGATTGTCAGTAACACTTCTTCATCTCCATCTCATTCGTAGTCGCCTACGAATCAGGAGCAACCTGACCAGGAGCAACCTGACCAGGAGCAACCTGACCAGGAGCAACCTGACCAGGAGCAACCTGACCAGGAGCAACCTGACCAGGAGCAACCTGACCAGGAGCAACCTGACCAGGAGCAACCTGACCTAGCTGTACAACCTGTTCTCGTTATAGCACGTCGCATTTTGACGTATACTTTATGTAAGGCCAAAAACTGATGAATCCAAAAACTGATGAATCCAAAAACTGATGAATCCAAAAACTGATGAATCCAAAAACTGATGAAAAACAACAACAAAAACAAAATCAATCCTAACCCAATCAAACCCAACCAAATCCTCCGAAACCAAACTCACCCTAACTAAACCTAACCTAACCTAGCAATCAAACCCAGTCTAAGTTCACAATACATATATAGCTCTAACAATTAGAAAATGAGCTGTGTGTGGAAAAACCTGTTTACGATTTGGCCATTCACCACTCACGCCCCCTCCAACACCCCCACCCCCCCCACCCCCCCTTCCACACGAGGCTCCTACCAAATGATAAGTGTTTTCCGTTGAAGCTACTTTACAATAGTTATAGTTACCCCTCACATATACACTCGAGTCATTTTATTTGTAATATTAGAGTGCTACAAGTATGTCCGCAGTACCACATGTTATCAGTTAGTGTGGTGATAGAGCATCGAATATATTAGTCTAAAGGCGCAAGTTAGCTGGCATGGCGTCTGGACTACGCGTTGTCAGTGTGGCACTAGAGCAACATATTTGTTAGGAAAAGCCACATGGTAGAAGTTAGCATGGCGTCTGGACAAGGTATTACCAGTTAGCACGGCATTCGGACCAGCTTCCCCCCCTCCCACTGCGTCCCTTCATCACAGTTATTCTGGGGGCATTGTGCCTTTCTCTGTATTTGGAAGCATAACGTGTCTATAGCTCAGCTGTCCGACTTATTGCTTACATTTGAATATACACATGGCACGAATATTCACACTCATACATATATATAGCCTATATATATACACACACACAAGTATATATTAGCATATATATTACATATATATATACAACGAAGTCAGAATTCACTTGTGTGTGTGTGTGCAGTAGCGTGAGGTGACGGTACCAGACTTTCCATTCCACCAAGTAAATGTTGTGAGATTACAAAATTGATTAGATACATAAGCATAATAATTTGTTTGAAAGCTATAGATTTCTTTAAAGCTGAGAGAGAGAGAGAGAAGATTAAGCCACCCAAAAGGTGGCTTGGGCATGAATAGCCCATAAGTGGTGGCCCTTTTGAGCCATTTCCAGTATCAAAAGATGATACTGGAGATCAGTGGAGGTGCGACTGCACCCTGCGTGACGGGAGATGTCTCCCGTGTCTTTAAAGCTCCTGGGTTGTTCGGTATATACGGGGAGTGAGGTGTACTTACTCTTTGGATCGTCACAGTGAGGTGCTGATGTTATAAACTGGAGAACCCTATGACCCGACCTACCATCTGGTCACCATTTGGTCACGGGAGACATCTCCCGTCACGCAGGGTGCAGTCGCACCTCCACAGATCTCCAGTATCAGCTCTTGATACTGGTAATGGCTCAAAAGGGCCACCACTTACGGGCTATTCATGCCCGTGCCACCTCTTGGGTGGCTTAATCTTCATCAATCAATTAATCATGACCCGACCAGAGTTCGAACCTGCATAGCCAGGGCTCGCCCCCTGGCGTACACAGTACTTTAAAACACTTCACCAGCGAATGTTTTTAAGAAATTGCCGGGGATTGTTCAGTCATGGCGCTCAGTTAGTAATGTCCAGGATTAACCAAACCTTACAGGATTGGTTAGGCCATAAGGATTGGTATAAGGATATCCTCCTGCCCTATTAGGAGCACTGCACATGCTGTCCCATCAGGAGTATGTGGCAACAGTGTACGTACTAATGCAAAAGCTGAGGAGAAGAGAATATTTCACTTTTAAATGTGCGGGTCCTCGTTAGTGTGACGGCATTTTTTAAATAAAGTTTTTATCAGTGTACTGCTTCAGGCGCGTGACCTGTACCTTGCTCTAACGCAGCTGGAAAACCAAAACTTCTTTCTGGACTGCAGCTCCGACAAAGGATTTCAAAGAACACTAACAGAATCTGGTGAACTTCCCGAGATGTTTGAGTGCGTCGACCGTGACCCCTAGGAGGAGAGTTAGATTCTATCGGACTGTTCCAAAGATTTTCCTTCCAGCAAACTTCGGCCAAGAAACAGAACGTGACCGTATTCGGAGAAACAGGAAACAAGACCTTCACTCACTAAGAGGATGACAAGTCTATCCAGAGTGTGGCAGTAAGAGGTCCCATACTTTCCTCTAGGTAATCCTTGACAAGTTAATAGATCTAGTTAAATAGCTATTTGAACACCTGCATCAACTTGACTCAGAGTTTGGCTTTCTTTGGGGCTTCCGCAATTTGCACGAGAGAAATCAAGACAAATAATAGATCAATATAGGGAACTATAGGAATATCTTCCCGTCACGGAGACTGCGAGATACAATCATGCGGTAGATTTGTAAAGTGAACTGCTAGAGCAATTGTTCAATAACTGTCATATTATGTACGTCAGCGCACAGCGTCTTAATGTTTGTCGACATCAGCGAACAAAGTTCGACCATTGGGCATACAAAGTAGATCATTAACTGTTCGCCTCTATATCCTCTCTACAGTAATTGGTAACTTGTTGGAAAACCAATTAACGGGTCGTGTTCCAAGGAAACCTAGTAAGAGAAGAATGTATTCGTTTTTTGCCCAGTATCCTCCTGCTCCCACCGCAAGGTTGCTCCTCCCATCCTCTCCTGACTGAACAGATACTCTTATATTATTTTTATGTCGATATCTTCATACAATTCAAACAACTCCCTGATGCAATTTTGTTTACTGTGAGATGCATAACACTTGAAGCTATTGATAGTCGTCTTCAGAATCTCAAACAATTGAATTCTATGCCCTTACTGATGGTTCTGTGCAGATGAGCACGGGGGAGCAGGTTGTGCACGTGCTGTATGTAAAGCGAATAAAATGATCATCTGTAATATGCGGAAATTGAAAGTCAGGGCAAGCACAACACAAACTGCAGGCGATGAGTCACAATAACGTGGCTAAAGTATGCTGACCAGACAACACACTACAAGGTAAAGGGACGACGACGTTTCGGTCCGTCTTGGACCATTCTCAAGTCGATTGAGAATGGTCCAGGACGGACCGAAACGTCGTCGTCCCTTCACCTTCTAGTGTGTGGTCTGGTCAACACAACACAAACTGAGCTGTTGGATATTTATCTAGCCACAGAGTACCTTAAGCCTAATGGGGGTGGAGTGATATTTTGTGACTTTAAAAGTGCTCTGAGATCTTTAAATAAGCCATCACAATTAATGTCTGAGTAGATTGTACTATTAAATGGAATGTGATATATGCTAATGGTAACATCATTTGTACAACATTTATGTGGATCCCATCCCATGTTGGGGTTCGAAAGCATGACTATGTAGACCGATTGGCCAATGAAGCTAACAGGAAATTAAACACACTATGACTTTGGACCATCTAATGCAATTATAAAAACATAGAAATTAAAGAGATTACTTCAGATTTAGAAGTACTAAAAAAATTACCAAAGACCTGAAAGCTCCACTACTATAAGCTATGACAACTTTTGTAATAATAGCAGTCTTGTATGGTCAACACAGTAATCGACTCAGACAATGTGACGTAGTCATTGTATGAATTCGCCTTGGCTGTAAACACATCCCGCAAGTATATGAGGCTGAGTTACTCCTAAAATATTGAGGCTATAAACTCTGTGACAAACCATTAAATCATTCACTTGAACACAACATTATTTAATGTAGTGAACACTTTATATTATACAATATATTATATATATACCTGGCATATTGTACAATCAATTATGTTACTATTTTGTTGGATCTAGTATACTGAAAGAAATCCTAAATTTCCTTGTGCAATTTTAAAGAATAAAGAACGATTTTTTTTTTCTGTAAGCTGCATCTCTCAAGAATCCTTCCCTGCCTTGTGTGGCAGTGAACAAGTTACATATACAAATTCGTAAACCGACTTATAGTCTTGTGTATGATCCTCTGTCTTGTGTGGCTGTGAATACGAGCGGCACCTCACTGCAATAAGACCTAGTGGAGTTACTCAGATTAGGCAAAACTGTAAAGTAATTTTGCCAATAAAGATGTTAATAATAATAATGTCACGCGTCGCCGGCGGCAGCCACTCCAGAGAGCCTGAGTGTCATTGTCATTAATTCATTATATATACGATAAATATGATGTAAACCCGTAATTGATTGCAAATTAACCTTAAATACTTTATTTTCAAGGGGTGACGGCGCTGACTATTGCAGGGAGACGAGCTGGCCGGACAGAAATGGTTGAGCAGTTTCCCTTCACCTGATGCTACTATTCACCTAGTAATAAAGAGGCACCCCAGGAGCTAGGCAACTGTTGCGGGTGTTGTATCTTGGGTCAAATTAGTAATTCTGCCATCGAAGGGACCTTCATACAAGCCTAAAGTGTGTGTGTGTGTGTATATATATATATATATATATATATATATATATATATATATATATTGGGCACTAAGGCACTCGAACGGCCGACCCCCACAAGCGTGAGGCAGAAGCTCTACCACTGTACCACATGTAATAAATACACAGGCTTTCTGTGCCTGACTAAACGAATCATAAAATTGTCATGGTTTACCTAATGGTTTTCCATACTCGGGGACAAGAATCCTCTTAGGTTTATCGAGGTGCCCTTTAGGCCAACTACTGCCCAAGCATACAACCCTCAACAGTTGCCTATCTCTTGAGTATCAATTTACTGTTAGTTGAAGAGAGGCATCGAGTGAAAAGGAAAGTTGCCCAACTTCTTCCGTCCTGCCACAAGAATCGAACCTGGGATATTTGTGTTGTGATCCGACTGTGCTTACTACTACTACCTGTGTACTCTAGCAGCGCAGAGTGTTGGTAGAGTACCTGTACTTGTGGATAGGCTGCAAACCGCTCCATCACCTCTCCCCACGCAGTATATATTCCGTCCCCGTTTCCCGCCACTCTCGCCGCGTGATTTGGTCGTACTTGCAACAATTTATCGCGCCCGCAGAATGAATCCGTCTGATACATACTTCACGGTGTGGATTACGCCGCGTTATGAAACCATTTACACGTTACTGGGAACCCTGTGGCTCTATTGAACTGGTTGTAATATTTCCGTGCCGATTTTGGCAGTATCAGTCATGGGGGGAAAAAAAATTGGTTCTTTAAAGTCTATTAAAAAATTTCTCGTCGTAAAGACTTCATTTAAATAAGTCATATAAGGCAAACATCCAGTCATTGTCACAAACTTAGGGTGTTGCTTTAACTGGGAGTGCACAGTCTTTTACACAGCAGCTCAGAGACCATTACACAGACTGCGGCAATAATCAAAAGGATTTTGTTAACATTCTGTGGAATTCAGATCTTCATATTTTTTGTGACCTTTTTTATTTGAACTGGTTGAATACTGGAGGAATTTCATTAAAGAGTGAGCCAACGATCCAAATGCCTATTATCTTCAGTGAACACCCACGGAGTGAATAATTACATTGATAATGGATTATGTGTTAATTACGTCCATTCGCCAACACTTCATCAGTCAACACCAGCAAGCCTGCCACAGCCTGCTTCACTACATCATTAAACATTTATCAAATTTAATTACAGCTTAATTACCCACAAATTCTAGCCATTATATATATCCTGCCTATTTTTTTCTTACATTATTTCCGTAGGTTTGTACACTTGTATTTATCACATACAGTCGAGACTCAAAAACTCGAACTTGGGTCGCTTAAGTGGCTGTCCAGAACTATATTATTACAGCCTCGGATGGCGACATTCGCTTTAATTTATATGTAAACCCTATAATGCACCCTCGAGGTAAACCATTAAATGGACCCTAATTAAGCATACTCAAATGAGGGCCTAATGATTGAAGTAAATAAAAATATGTAAAACACATATTTTTACTCTAGAATTATTGCTTGTTTTAAAACACATGAAGACTTCTTTGCCCGTGTTTCTTGTCTTTTTTTGCATATTACTGACTTTGCATTCTTTAATCACAACCTTTAATCACTCTTTATACTCTCAAACTTGAAATGTGCATTTCTTAACAAATGTCAAATAAATAAAGCAAGAAGAAAATGTAAAGGGGTGGAAAGCGAAGAGTAGATAAACCTGCATTGGAGAAGACATAACAAATCCCCTTTAACACTTTTTCTGTCCTTTTTTTCCAAAGCTGTGAGTCCTCTTTGCAAATAGTGTGTGTGTGTGCCTGCCTCTGTGTGTACTAGGAATGCACATAAATTTATAAGAACATTATATGAGTAGTAACATGAGTACTTACCACGACTGGAAAGGTGACGGAGCAGGAAGTGGTGCTGTGGATGTGTGAGGGAGGCGGAGAGCTCCCACCAGCCTACACACAGCTTGTGTACTTGCGCAAGGTGTGCGAGGCTAGCCAGGGTGTGTGCTAGCAGCCAGGGTGTGCGCTAGTAGCCAGGGTGTGCGCTAGCAGCCAGGGTGTGTGCTAGCAGCCAGGGTGTGCGCTAGCAGCCAGGGTGTGTGCTAGCAGCCAGGGTGTGCGCTAGTAGCCAGGGTGTGCGCTAGCAGCCAGGGTGTGCGCTAGTAGCCAGGGTGTGCGCTAGCAGCCAGGGTGTGTGCTAGCAGCCAGGGTGTGCGCTAGCAGCCAGGGTGTGTGCTAGCAGCCAGGGTGTGCGCTAGCAGCCAGGGTGTGCGCTAACCACCAGGATGTGCGCTAGCCACCAGGGTGTGCGCTAGCCACCAGGATGTGCGCTAACCACCAGGGTGTGCGCTAGCCACCAGGGTGTGCGCTAGCCACCAGGATGTGCGCTAGCAGCACAAACTATTTTTTCTCGTTTTCAGAGTGCTAGCTTTGATCCCAAGAAGATGACTATTAACATCTGTTTTCACGAGATATTATATTGTCTGTTAAGGGTACATTGAGTGCAGCTGTGCCTTAGTCTCCATGAGGTCACGCTACTCGCTTTAGTGGTGCACGAAACTAAGTTTAATTAAGTCTGCTCAATTCTGACCAGGGAGGTGAAATTAAATATAATGTTAGTGACTTGTAAGCTTACGTACATACACGACTAGTAAAATTTACTTTTGCGTACCGAGTCCGTGTAGTGGACAGAAACGTTGAACAGTTTAAGGGGAAACTGAAATAGAGTTAAGTGACAGATAATCATAAAAGTGTCTTATGTATGATAGAAAACAGTAATAAACAAGCGAATTGAAGTTGTGTGTTATAGGGGGAGGGGGAGTCTGAAGGGAGAGTTCTGTGCAGTTTGGGAAAAAGAGGAGTGTTTTGGGGGGGAATATTTGGTGTTGGGAAGGGTACCCGGTGTTGAGGTGGTGAAGGTAAAATAAAAACACCAGTGTTAGAGCAGGGGCCGCACGACGCCCAGTGAACCATGTAGCGATAACGTAAGACATAATTCATAATAATTCATTATGACGAGGGACAGGAAGCCAGAGTTTATTCATATACGTTAGGCTTTTCTAGGTCCCCGACCCCCCCTACCCAACAAAGGCCGAATTACTGACCCCGCCCAGGATGCAACCCCACAACAAGCTGACTACTAACTAGCCTCTGCGTACATACTCACTGCTATGTGAACAGAGGCATCAGGTGAAAGGAAATGTGCCCAACCATTTCTGTCCCACCCAGGATTCGAATCCGGAATTTTCGAGTGTGTGTCGAGAACGGACCCGACTGTACTACAGGGACCCCTAAATGTTACTGTTGTACCTATTGTGTCAAGAGCAACAGCGGTCCCTGATATTTTAGTGCCGCGAATCAATGCTACGTAAGGCAAAGAATTAAGGTAGAGAACAAGGGAGTGGGAGTTAGGCAAAGAGAGAGGGAGTGAGAAGGAAGACAGAGAGGGCAGTCACGGAAGGGAGAACTATGAAATTTATGAGGGAACGAGAGGATAAGGTGAGGAAGGTATTGTATGGGAACTAGGTAAAAGGTATGGACGGGTCTCAAAGCACATTAGAATAACAGTGGAGATGGAAGCTAAGTAGAGGGAGGATACTGCGAGGGAGTATGAATTGAGTATGGATTTTTTTTTTTTGCAGGGATATTCCTGCGCGGGCCCTAAGCCTCTGACTGGCCCACTATGAGTATGGATGATCGAAGCTATTGGTGGAGATAATAGTACAGGAATGAAACCAAAAACCAGAAACAAATTTGAGAGAATTTGAACAATTAGTGTGGAACCACAAAAGGAAGTTGGAAGTTGAACCCTTACCCTCGCTGCCATATGCAATATATATATATATATATATATATATATATATATATATATATATATATATATATATATATATATATATATATATATATATATATATATATATATATATATATATATATATATATATATATTGCATATTAGTATATTTTGGTAGCAGTCTTTCTTGAAAACATGTTGTTAAATATGACCGAAAAAGTGAGATTAATAATTCTAACACGAGTTTTCTCAATATTTCTTATGTTTCTTTTTACTGACAATGGTAATTGAAAAATCAATTCTCCAAAATTCATTTTTATTTCTAATCTGACGCGATGCTTGAACGCGTCACGTTCAATATATATATATATATATATATATATATATATATATATATATATATATATATATATATATATATATATATATATATATATATATATATATATGCGGAAAATCCACAGAGAAATATGAAATGAGGTGAACGTTTCGGCTTTGTTAAAGCCTTTGTCAACACCAGACTGACTCAGTTTGAGTCAGTCTGGTGTTGACAAAGGCTTTAACAAAGCCGAAACGTTCACCTCATTTCATATTTCTCTGTGGATTTTCCGCATAAAATGATCAGTGTTTTGTGATCGTCAATTGCATATATATATATATATATATATATATATATATATATATATATATATATATATATATATATATATATATATATATATATATATATATATATATATATGTCGTACCTAGTAGCCAGAACGCACTTCTCAGCCTACTATGCAAGGCCTGATTTGCCTAATAAGCAAACTTTTCCTGAATTAATATATTTGCTCAAATTTTTTTCTTACGAAATGATAAAGCTAAACATTTCATTATGCATGATGTCAATTTTTTTTAGTGGAGTTAAAATTAACGTAGATATATGACCGAACCTAACCAACCCTACCTAACCTAACCTATCTTTATAGGTTAGGTTAGGTTAGGTAGCCGAAAAAGTTAGGTTAGGTTAGGTTAGGTTAGGTAGGTTAGGTAGTCGAAAAACAATTAATTCATGAAAACTTGGCTTATTAGGCAAATCGGGCCTTGCATAGTAGGCTGAGAAGTGCGTTCTGGCTACTAGGTACGACATATATATATATATATATATATATATATATATATATATATATATATATATATATATATATATATATATATATATATATACCCCTTTCCTATACAAATAAATGTCTAACTCCAATGCCAAGCTTTCCACCCCCTAACAACCATCACAGACAAACTCCCATCCCACTGACGCTCCAGAACCTCCTACATTCTCTACAATACTCCCTTACAACCACACTACAGTCCCTACAATATACCATGCCTCTACCCTACATATAACCCCCCCCCCTCTCTCTTTTCCCACTTTCCTGCACACCCTCTGGAAGTAATACCTTCCATTCCACTAATCCTCCCTCTTTTCATCAGGCAGCGCCACCACTAGCAGTAGACGTTTAGTTCTCCTCTCTCCCCCTTCACTCCTCTAGAACAACTCAAGTTTCCTTATGTTACCTACAACTCAATAACCTCACTCACCACGCCCTCGTGTGCACCGCTTACTCTAAAACCAAATCCAGGAATTGTTTTCTTCCAAAATAATGTCTCCTTTCAAAATAATGTCTCAGAGTTTTCGAATCCTTTCTTTCACTAATCTCTCTCTCTGTCTCTCTCTCGCTCTCTCCCATCCACCAATCTCCACCCTGAACCAAACCCGTAATGCACTCCTGTCTGTCCCATCCTTTATTTCACTCATTGATGGATATTCTATTTCCATCAGTGTATCAGAGGATGAGGCTTCTCTTAGAAATCCTGTTTTCTGAATCCTACGCTAATAGTTTCCTGGGTATGATGGATGTGAGACCAAAAGCTGCATGGCTGATCTGAAAGTTGGTTGCTTGATCCCAACCAATTAAATGTAAGGTAATGTGAATGAAGAAGAGCACAACAACCACAAATACAGAACACATGCACTATTGTTAAACCGTCTCCAGAGGCACAGCAGAATCACATTAGTTACACATTCAAAGATGGTAAAAATCATAGTAGCTTTCATCAATTAGAGGCAATGTACACTAACTTGTGAAGCCAGTATTGGACCATGAGGAACCCCCCCCCCCCAAGTCCCAATTTTAAATGCTCAAAACAAAATTAACATAAAATGTAAAACAGATTATGAAGAAAAAGAGCTAGATCTTATATTAGGAAAAGGACATGAAAGAAGACCTGATCGCCACATACGAAATCCCCTGTCCATCTCCAAGGCTAGCTCGTCGTATACCCGCCTTGCCAGACCAGCTAATCATTCGTCTGGTACTTGGCCCGCCTCTCTCGCCTCCAGCAGTTAATGGATCAAAGCCCAATCACGCTCTCCGCCTCATCTCTCCCAACAATTTCCTCTTGTTATCTTCCTCATTCCAGGACTCCTTAGGAATTGTTTCTCCCCTTTATGCCACTTTCTTTATTTCCGGTGGTCATTATGCCCTCGTGGCCCCCTTTTAGGACCTCGTTCGCATCTCACCCATGAAGAACTTTTCAACATGTATCCTCCTCCTGCCTGCCGATTTTCACATTGAACATTTTCCAAGATTATAAATTACATTTCTTGAACGATTGAGTGTATTGCTTGTGGTTGCGATCTTGAAGTCTACTAGAATATTATATATTTATATGTAGAGATGAGGAGGGGGCAAGGAGACGCAGGAGAGAAACATACAGAAAGACAGACTAAAGAAGTGGGAACAGAGAGGAGAAACAGTCTTAATTCAGATACGAAACACACCACGCGTATTAATCGTAAATGCCGTACACTGTACCAGTCACTCTGGCTAATTGTTCTCTATGTATTTTATATGTTTTTCGATCTACATCCAAAACTCCACTTGAAACCATTCACTATAAAAAAAAGTATTACGAAGCTATGGACTCATATTTATCAATCGGAAAATCCCGTATTTAACTAATATATATATATTATAAAAAAAAGAGAATAGCTTAGGCTATTCCTACCCTCCTCTAGGACAAGTCCCTTGAGGTGCTCAAATAATCATCTATATATAGTAATCTTCTGACTTCTTTTAAAACTAGGCAAGAAAAGAAAAAGTATAGTGGGAGTAAGCTTGGAGACGATATTTGATGTATTATGGGGGGCGAGGAACATGTTAAATTGTACTTCAATCAGAAGTTTTAAGCTCGCCTAGTGTTTCGTTTGTAAGTCTTTATCCCTATCAAAGGGGGATTCTGAACATATGGTAAATGTCAACAGGCAATGCCAGGGGTTGTATTATCGGGGGGGGGGGGATTATCAGGGGAAAGTACTAAGCCATTACGACTATATAGCACTGGGAAGGGGTCAGGATAAGGATTTGGGATGGGACTGGTGGAAAGGAATGGTGCCCAACCACTTGGACGGTCGGGGATTGAACGCCGACCTGCAGGAATAAACGCCGACCTTTTTTGATAATAAAACCAGGAATTATACCCACTTGTTTTCCCTGTGTCCATTTGGAGGGGACAGATTTATATCTATTACAGGTTAGTTAAGGGATTACTTTCCCTGGGGGGCCGGGCCTTGTCCACCTCACCTAGAGGGCGTGGTAGCATGTGTTGTCATTATTACTGCAGCTCTTTACGGGCTATTCATGCCCATGCCACCTCTTGGGTGGCTTAATCTTCATCAATCTTACTGCAGCCCAAGAACCCGGTATAGTGGATGATTTACTAGATTACAACACATTATTTATTATGACAACTTCGTAACAGAGAAGTCTCAGGCATCCTGTCCCCGTCGTGCCCACTACATTGTTGGTGGCCCTTAGGTAAATTCAGGAAACCAACGACTCCAATGAAGTCCAAAATGTGGGTTTGATTGTCAACAGTGTTTACCAGTAGATTCCTCGGCAGTTATCAACATCGATAATGTTGATTGGATGTTGATACAGTGCTGCTCTAGCGTGTTTTGCCGACCAGGAGGCCTGGTCGACGACCGGGCCGTGGGGACGCTAAGCCCCGGAAGCACCTCAAGGTAAGGAGGAGGGATAAAGAGAAAGAGAGCCGTTGGGTACACACCTATACACAGGGTAGACCCGGGCACTGCCGGGCAACCCACCTAGGACATTACTGATCTGTGCAGAGCGAGAATGACATTTTTACGATCAACTTCTAACACCCAGAGGCCATCCTCTCACCCCACTAACACATATACACAGGCACACACAGGCACACACACACACTCATCAGCGGAGACACACAGCACTGCTCCTGTGCTACTTGCCCCGCTCCTGCGCCAGGTAAGCTACGGGCTCACCATAGCCCGTGCTACTTGGAACTTGTTCCGAGTAGCTGAATCTGCAACAGCAAACACTCATCAGCATTACGGGCTCACTATAGCCCGTGCTACATGGACATTTCGTTCCGAGTAGCTAAATCTAAAACAACAACACATCAGCAGCTACAGCCCTGCCCCTGTGCCAGGTAAATCCACTACGGGCTCACCATAGCCCGTGCTACTTGGAACTCTTTGTTCTGAGTAGCTGAATCTAAAACAACTACATACATATTAGAAAACCGACAGTTAGAAAGGCGAGGTCCAAAAGCTAACAGCTACATCCTGTTGGTACATATAGTAAATACACACACTTGCACACACAAATAGGACCAATCGACTTGGCGAACCGACAATTATATTAGGTAATAATTAGATAAAATTTCCCCTTGGCCTTCCCCACCGGCCACCTCTCCTACACGCCCAGGATGAGAATTCTCTATTTAATTTTCCGCCACCGCTTCCCACATCTCAACACCCAACAGCCGGGCTGGTCCACACAGCATTTCGTAATTATCGTGCGTTTTTTCTTTTTTTTCCACAACTCTTAATGCTGCTTGCAAACCCTCTTTTTTTGGTTATCATGACGAAGATCTAAGTCACATAGCCACGCCTCCTCTGAAAGCAGACCCCCCGACCTCCAGCCTTTTGTGGCCTGGGATCTTCTCCATTCTCCTCAATGTCACGACCTCCTTTTGTCGCCCCAGATCTTTTCCACGTGTGATGTGCGTTGCTTCTACACATTTCACTCCTTCACTCTTGGCACAATTCCGTCC
The DNA here is from genome assembly GCF_040958095.1 of Procambarus clarkii. Classification (NCBI taxonomy): domain Eukaryota; kingdom Metazoa; phylum Arthropoda; class Malacostraca; order Decapoda; family Cambaridae; genus Procambarus; species Procambarus clarkii. The sequence goes on along the minus strand of NC_091188.1, from coordinate 10,526,882 downwards.
TGATGCATCATAAACCGACAGATTTAAACCGTTTCTGCCCGAAACGCTGCGCGTACTAGTGGCTTTACAAGATTGTAATTACTATGCTATGTATCCTCAATCCCAATGTACCTTCTTGTATATACATAAATAAAAAAATAAACAGATTTTATGTTCCTCTTTGACTGTACAGATAATTCAACCACCGAAGCAGAAAATTATGAACCTAATGCTTCCAACTGAGAGCATAAATTATTGACATTGTGCATTGATAATGACGGTTAATACCTCTGAAATTTACATTAGTAACTTTTGCAAAGCTTGGACTCAGTTGGTAAACTAGGACAAATAACGAGACTGATTTTGCATAATTGTTGAAATGTTTCGGATGGGTCGTTTTTAATTTTTTTTAAACATTGATAGGCTACGTGATATTTTAGAACGAGGCCGCAATTTGGAAAAAAAGACCTTCCTGACCAACCGTGAAACGCCATATTCGCTTGTCTAGAGAATATGTTAATGTTTGTCTGACGCATAAAAAAAATATCTCAGATCTGATCAACCAGCAATTTGATTCTAACTTGCCGCCAGAGGCAACTTATTCATTGTGAATCCATACTCATCCTGTGAGTGGTACTGTGCACCCCACACTCATCCTGTGAGTGGTAGTTTACTGCGCACCCCATACTTATCCTGTGAGTGGTAGTTTATTGTGCACCCCCATACTCATCCTGTGAGTGGTAGTTTATTGTGCACCCCATACTCATCCTGATTGGTAGTTTATTGTGCACCCCATACTCATCCTGTGAGTGGTAGTTTACTGTGCACCCCATACTCATCCTGTAAGCGGCCGTTTATTGTGCACTCCACACCTGTCTGTGAGCAGTAGTTTACTGTGCACCCCCATACTCACCCTGTGAGCTGCAGCTTATTGTGCTCCCCAGACTCATCCTGTGAGCGGTAGCGAAAAAAAAGGATCACAGAGAGCATAAAAGTTCTTAATCAGACCTGAATGGAGATTTTTACATCAACATTTACATCTAACTCGCACATTTTATAATTATAATGACAACCAGTTACAGACTTTAGCATTGCAACATCTATTTAAAATAATTATGCACTGAAGGTTGTCTTTTGTTAATCCTTAAAATAATTTAAATGTGCAAGATAATAGACGCGCTGCTGTTTATTATTATTAGTCTTCAGACTACATAGTTTACTCATTAGTCTCACACATGTCATTTATCAACTAGAAGCTAAATATGGATACAGTGCCAGGATTTCAGATATTTCGTTATTTGTACTAATATGGTTTACCATTTCGTGCTGCGAGCTCACAGAGCCATCTCCAGGTGGCTCAATCTTGTCAAAGTTCAGGATATAATGTTATAGTCTGTGTCCACACACTTTAACCTTTACTTCATCTACAGTAGAGTTCCAGAGTTCCCAGAGTTCCAGGGAGTTCCAGGGAACTACAGGGAACCAGAGTTCCCTGTAGCCAAGTTGAGAGGACAGGCTGCATTAACAGGCTTTAACACTTGTTCCAGCTGAGCTTTTCAATTCGAAGTTAGATTTGATATATTTTTAAGTTTTGTCAAGTTTTAACATATTTTTCGAGACTACTTCAAGTTTTTTTTTGTTAGTCCTTATGGCCATCAATATATGATCCAAAACAACTTTATTTAGAAATGGTAAATTTTCACATGCGAAAGTGCTTAATCCATAGGATTAAGGACTTGCCCGAAACGCTACGCGTACTAGTGGCTGTACAAGAATGTAACAACTCTTGTATATATCTCAAAAAAAAAAAAAAAAAAAAAAATTATTCCAAAGATTCACTGCATCAAATTACTGTAATCTAACTCATTCCAAGGCTGCGGTCAGCCTTATTTACGCAACCTTTAATTCTAACATAACATTTCTAACAAAATAGAGTTGGGTTCGTTCTCAGACTCATAATCGGGAATCCCGAGTTCGAATTCCGGGCTGGACAGAAATTGTTTGGGACCGTTTCCTCTACCATAATGCTTCTGTTCACCCAGCAGCAAATAAGTACCAGGGGCCAGATTCACGAAGCAGTTAACGCAAGTACTTACGAACCTATACATCTTCCCTCAATCTTTGACGGCTTTGGTTACATTTAATTAACAGTTTACAGGCATGAAAACTTGCCAATCAACTGTTGTTATTGTTATAAACAGCCTCCTGGTGCTTCAGGAGCTCATTAACTGTTTAATAAGTGTAAACAAAGCCGCCAAAGATTGAGAAAAGATGTACAGGTGCGTAAGTGCTTGTGTAACTGCTTCGTGAATCTGGCTCCAGGGAGTTAGTCAGCTTGTTGTGGGGCTGCATCCTGGGGGAGGAGGGATCTGTAGTTCCAGCTTCGGGGGAGCTCGATATAAACTCGATATATATATATATATATACACACAGGCTGACTGTCCCCGACAAAAAATGAGTAATATATATTTTTGTTATTACAATATACTACATATGGAAATTTTGTGCCTAGTAAGCGTAGGTCTACGATACGTTGGGACAAAAATAATATATGTATTTTGGTTAGATTGGTAATTACTTGTATTTGCAGTATACTCAGTGTTGAAGCTTTACAAACGTGTAATTCAGACTGATGTGAAGTGTCTTCCATTCCTAAACTGGGGGTTTGGCGGTTGCTTTAACGAGCATTTCGCCACAGTTTATGCAACCCGTTCTCGCACTTTCGTATAGTCAATATTGACTTATTAAATACGTACATATGTAACATACTAGTTTACCTTGAAAAGCTTCATAGAAAACACCGACCTTACCTAACCTTCTTAGTATGTTAAAATAAGCATCTTATTGCTTCGTAATTACAATTATTACTTAACCTATTATAGGTATAGGTTAAGTAATAATTGTAATTACGAAGCAATAAGATGGTTATCTTAACATACTAAGAAGGTTAGGTAAGGTCGGTGTTTTCTATGAAGCTTTTCAAGGTAAACTAGTATGTTTAGTATGTCACATAGGCACGTATTTAATAAGTCAATATTGACAGAAAGAAAGTGCGAGAACGGGTTGGTTTAAAGACGGGTTAAAATTCCCGTTTGTTTTTCAATATCAACTTATCATTGCAGCCTTTAACCCTTCCCCCCCCCCCCCGGTCTCGCCAACACCACCACGAAAACAAAATTCTTATTTTGCTGAGCTGCGATGCTCGTTGCGTGGAAATATTTCACGGAATCCTAAATAAGAACCACTAAAGTATACGTACTTGGTTAATCCACAGCCATTGTGCTGGTCTCCATAACAATCCAGAGGCTCAAAGGGTATTTAAGTCCAACTCTAGCCATGTTAGTGAACACTGTCTCTCAACCCAACACTCTCTCACTGATAGTATTTTACAGGCACTAACACAACTCATTTTCAAAAGTCACAATCGTCGATAGCGATATTATATTTCGTCTAAGCTGCACTAAGACCCTAGGAACAAGAAAAGAAACCTCCCCATCAAACTGAAAAGTGTGCCCCCCATCCCACCTCCCTCCAGAACACTGAAATATGCCAGACACCACTAGAACAATGCCACCTGCATGTTGACCAACTCGGTAATCTTTGGGAGCGAGGCGGGTGGTGGAGAGGGAGTAATGAGGGTATATAGACATCAATTTATTAATTTATAAGTAAATTCACCGGTGTCTATTATATTGAAGAACTACCGCATAAAATACAATACGTATGTGACGTACAAATATATAGTTATATATATATATATATATATATATATATATATATATATATATATATATATATAACTAATATGTGATATATATAACTTCGCATATGTGTTCCTTACGTGTGCCCCAAAGAATGAGGTGATTTGATAAAATGCTATGCCCAAGATTACCATCCGGGTGCCGGCGGGGGAGTGGTTTAAATAGCTTCGGCTATCACCTTCTTATGTCCGGTCGTGATGGTCAAGTGGATTAAGGCGTCCTGTACAAAGCAGTTGCGTTGCTCCTGGCAGTATGGGTTCGAGTCACTTCTGGGGTGTGAGTTTTCAGTTGCATATAGTCCTGGGGACCATTCAGGCTTGTTCGCATATATATATATATATATATATATATATATATATGTGTGTATGTGTATAAATTGTTAAAGAAATAGCACCCCCCCCCCCCAAGGGAAAGCCTAAATTTCCAGTTGGGCAGCAGATAGGTGCTTCTAGACTCCATCCTTTAATGGCGTGTTAGTGGCTCAGTATGTAGAGCGGCTGGCAACTATATATATTATCAGCAGTTCGAGTGTCCAGGGGAATAAAATATATATACACTATATAATTTTGTTATTTTCTCTTTGCTATATATATATATATATTTATCGTGGAACTTTTGAAGTGCCACATGTTTATGGGTTTTTTTTAGGAAGGAGTTGTAGAGAAGGTAAGTGTGGGGAATGTATTATGTGGAGCTTCTAAACAACCGCCAGGCCAGCCGCATCTCCTGTGAAGAGTATAATTGTAAAGCATTAGGTCGAGTGCATTAAGTTGGCCTCGATATGTGTGGCTCTGTCCTGTATTGTGTCCAACAAATATAGATAAGTCCGCGGGTATGAATTCTAAATTAGGGATGTGTATTTTGTTTATCGGTGATCAGTAAAGTGCTGTACTCCATTTTATTATTATTCTTTAGCTGCTGGGTCTTTCACAAGCTGAATAATTTTCAGATTTTCATCAGTCTTTAAATATGATGTATTAATGGATCAAATATATAATTTATTTCCCCCTTTTTTCATACAACGGCAGTATATTTGGCATCTGCGTGAGATAGCCATCATTTTAGAATTTTTGTTATCGGGAAACAGTAACCTGCCAACGTTGTCCCTTACGCAAAATAGTTTTATGGGGTTCATTAATGTGATTTACGTTCGCTTTTATGTCTCTTCTAATATTTAGTGTGTAATTATTTGCATAGGCGATGTCGTAACCTAAATATATGTAGCTAGAAGAATCTCTTAAATTTTCTAAGTGTAAGAGCAAGAATCATTGAATAAAATGTTGTATGCTACAAGCTGTGTATTTGAGAAAGCAAGCGATGCTACAAGTGGATTGGCTGAAGTGTAGTCTTTGTCCGTAAGATTGCACTTCCACGCTAGGTTGGAATGACAAGGGGCCAGATTCACGAAAGCACTTACGCAAGCACTTACGAACCTGTACATCTTTTCTCAATCTTTGGCGGCTTTGTTTACAATTATTTAACAGTTAATGAGCTCCGAAGCACCAGGAGGCTGTTTATAACAATAACAACAGTTGATTGGGAAGTTTTCATGCTTGTAAACTGTTTAATAAACAGTTTACTGTTTAATAAACAGTCAAAGCCGTCAAAGATTGAGGAAAGATGTACACGTTCGTAAGTGCTTGCGTAAGTGCTTTCGTGAATCTGGCCCAAGGTTGACAGGTCAAACCTTAGCAAGGCGACTGACCGTGACATCTACGTCACATACGGTGAGTCTGGGGCAATGGGCTGGGCTAATAACATGACTAAAGCTCTGAGCCATGAATTACTCACGTGATTCAGGGCCCTGAGGCAATGGGCAGTTGCCATGTTTTAAACTGTCACGACGGGAGCATAGCCAAACGACTAAGATATTCGAGTTAGGGGGTCAAGTCGGAGAGGCTGTTGGGCAGAGAATATCCAAAAAGTCCTCAGTTGGAGGAGCTAGGTATGAACAAGCTCTATCGACTATGTAGAATCGACCTTCCTATAGGTGTGTGAATCTAGGTGAGTAACGACTGACAAGCCTAGAGGGTGAATTTTGAGGATTCTGAGTTAGGGTTTAGGATGCTATGTGGACCTTTTAGGGCTCCGTGTGTGGACTATGTGAGGGTCATTGTGTGGGTCGGTTCAAGGCCCAATGTATGAACCGGTTAGAACCCAGCGCGTGGACCGGTATTTTCCGGGGGTGGACCGAGGATGTGCATTGTGAGTAACCTGGTTAGGTAGTCAGTCAGCTTTAAAGAAACTTTTACAGTAACTGAAGAATTGGGAAATAAATATTTATATAATTGGTCATACTTTATGGAAGAAATATTAATTTGTACTTGTATTTCTGTAACCTTTCTTTGCACTTTAGTGTACCATGAGCAAAACGGTAAGTCTCAAGAGGCTAGAAGAGGTGGTATTAATTCATATTTGATATCTGCATTGATATAATAATACATAACATATATATAATAAGTAAAACAAACTCTTTTCAACAGGCACAAGCCTCTGGGTTTAACTTCAAAATACAATCGAAGTAATTTTTACACAGGTCTAATTACACTACTCTGAGGCACGCATGCTTCTGTAGTGTATTTTTGAGAGGAATGACTGTTGAAGATAATATGTTTGTTTATTTAAGTTATTTTGTTAGGAGGAAAAAAATTTTGTCAACACAGGTTCTAAAGCTAAGGCTACGTACAAGATGTTTGTGGCAAACCCTGTACAATCGTTCCAGCAAACATCCAAGGCAGAGAGTGATACATGTATTTTCCACATCTGAGAATTTTTCTATTTAAAAGTCATTTGTACTCACCTAGTTGTGTTTGCGGGGGTTGAGCTCTGGCTCTTTGGTCCCGCCAAAATCTGTATAACTAGCCTAATGTGCTTCTAATATCTTAAAGACTAAGTTGATTTGTACTTAGTAAATAGCTCTTGAGTTCTCATTGGCTGCAGTTCTACACATATAATTTAAAGCAGCGTTGGTTACCTGTTCTATTTCGGGCACATCATGCACATTCTGGAGTTCTTTAGTATTAAGATCTGTCAGAAAAGCATCACAGTTTCCATTATGTTGAGATTACAATGCCTGCCAGCCCCCTTGATCCCAGGTTGTGAGTGATGCTGCCCTCTCTCTCTGAGTCCTCATTGTAGATGTTGGTGTGTGGGAACGCTCTCTGATGGACAGAGTAACAGGCACAGCCCGAACACAGGCTTTGTTCTTGTGACTTTGACCTACTGGAGTCATTCCAGCGGCAACAAATGTATAAAATCTCCTGAAACTATCCTAGCGAAAGCAATGAAAGCAAAATGTAGTGAGAGAGAGAGAGAGAGAGAGAGAGAGAGAGAGAGAGAGAGAGAGAGAGAGAGAGAGAGAGAGAGAGAGAGAGAGAGAGAGAGAGAGAGAGAGAGAGAGAGAGAGAGAGAGAGAGAGAGAGAGAGAGAGAGAGAGAGAACACCAAGACTTATTTGTTAAAGGAGAGATGACGAGACAGACTTTGGCCTATTCATTTCGTTCGTATTTTCAACTATTTACATTCAAACGTTGTTTAATGATAATAATAATAATAATAATAATAATAATAATAATAATAATAATAATAATAATTTTAGAAAGACTGAGCAAGAAGCTCAAAACAGACTCGAACACTCCATTAAATCAATCACATAGAACTTGTCTAATTTGGGAATCCTCGTCAGTCTTGCCTAAAGTTATTATATAAAATGCAAGACTGAGCTAGCCTCAAACACAGGCGAGATGCGGCTGGTGTGCGAGAATGCATGCAAGCAAGTCCACCTAATTAATAACTAGGCTACAACTCCCTGCCTCATAACCTCGACTGAGCTTCACCAGGCTACAACTCCCTCCCTCATTGTCGGAAAATCCGACACCATTTAATAATCATACAGATAATAGCTGTATTGTATAAACAAGTTAACCATAGAAAACGTAACTTGTAGTGGAATTACCGTCTATAGAAAACGGGATATCATCACCACATACTATTAAATTCTCCACCTATTCTGGTGGGAATTATTCTTAAATACATTAGTCTTTGGACTTTACCATCATAAAAACATCTCATATAAATTGACTTAATTATCAATATTAAAGGAGAGTAAATGTGACCCTTCTATCACTTATTGACATCTGGACAATGTAGGCCAGGCGTCAGTGAGGAAGAAGGGGCAGCCATTGTTTATACTGAGACCAGAGGCGCAGGGAGCAATTCGGCTCCTGTTAATTTTACTTGGGCGAAGTGTTATGGAAACCAAAGGTGTACCATTATCACACGCTGTCAACAAATCAAGTCAAGACATGGAAGCATGCTTTGTACATCAGTTACCAGGGTGATGGAAGCTACCTCAAAGAGGGAAAATGTGGTGTCTACATCCTGGTTATACCTGCTGTACAAATAAGATAAGGAACCTCTTCAATGTATGTAGTCTAATACTGTAGTTTGATTGGCTGCATATATATAAATTTAATTAATATAAACCCCCCTAATGTGTAGAGGATCGATTTGTGAGATTGAGATTATTGCAGAAATACAGTCCACTTAACATTATACAAATTGCTATCGAAGTATATAAATTAACGTAAATATAAATTCATATAAATTAAATAAATATAAATCTCACAGGTCGGTTCCCACACTCATAACCTCGGCTGAACTTCACCAGGCTACAACTCCCTCCCTCATAACCTCGACTGAACTTCACCAGGCTACAACTCCCTCCCTCATAACCTCGACTGAACTTCACCAGGCTACAACTCCCTCCCTCATAACCTCGACTGAACTTCACCAGGCTACAACTCCCTCCCTCATAACCTCGACTGAACTTCACCAGGCTACAACTCCCTCCCTCATAACCTCAATTGAACTTCACCAGGCTACAACTCCCTCATAACCTCAACTGAGCTTCACCAGGCTACAACTCCCTCCCTCATAACCTCGACTGAACTTCACCAGGCTACAACTCCCTCCCTCATAACCTCGACTGAACTTCACCAGGCTACAACTCCCTCCCTCATAACCTCGACTGAACTTCACCAGGCTACAACTCCCTCCCTCATAACCTCGACTGAACTTCACCAGGCTACAACTCCTTCATAACCTCAACTGAGCTTCACCAAGCTACAACTCCCTCTTGAGAATAAACCACCAAAAGATGAAGTCCTTCGCGTGGCTACGAGATAAATGATCCCTTTTTACTGACGAAGCCATTTCGAGACTCCTCTCATCCTATGTTTGTAAAATTATGAAACTCGCTTTTGTATAAATTCCAAGTATTATTATTATTTCACCTCATTATAATAAGCATTATACAGGTGAAGGTAAGGTGGACATTGTTGCAGCTAAAAGTATATAAAAGTTAGATTATAGTGTACAATGACCGTCAGGTAATCAAATCCCCCATCCTCAGGGTTGGGGGGGGGGGCATGTGCCTTCGTGATAATCACCACCTCTAATTTAAAAAATAATTTTAGTAAAAAATTTAATTTTAGTAAAAAATTTCATTTTTGTAAAAAATATAACTTTTTGCATTATACTAATAGTACCTAATTGCACTACATCATATAATCAGGGTTTTACTGTACTTCCTATCTTCGGGTAGGTTATGTTAGGTAAATTTAGGTGTATTGCATCCTCATACATGTCAAATTCTGGCCTGCTTGAGTATCCCCAAGAATTTGGCATTAAAGAAAATGTTGGCCGTACGGCTTAGAAAACGCGTATACTTCAAAGTTAAGTCAAATATAATGCCTGGGTTCAAAATAATATAATTACAACTTGAAAATAATCTCTATTTAGGACAAAGATTCATTTACCAGTTTACCAAAAAGACTATTAATGAAACCTTAATAAGCATTCAGAGCATAACAAATATCTAGATAAGTATCCATGTGGTTTAAACTGGGAGGATGTACACTCATTAGAATTACTAGGCCCAGTTCAAAAATGTATTTTCTAAATAGTCGTAAAATTCACTGCGCGTATCTAGTTCTTTAATGAACTAGCTAATCTGAGGACGGGCTGGGTAATCATCAGGATAAAGTGCTATGTAGCGCTTGGAAATGAGACTGAGGATCAGAAGCTGGGTTATCTTGAGGTTATCTTAAGATTATTTCGTGGCTTAGCGTCCCCGCGGCCCGGTTCTCGACCAAGCCTCTTTTTTGTTACGCATCCCCAGGAAGCAGCCCGTAGCAGCTGTCTAACTCCCAGGTACCTATTTACTGCTAGGTGAAGAGGGTGAAAGAAACTGCCCATTTGTTTCCGCCTGGGATCGAACTCGGAACGTTAAGACTACGAATCCCGAGCGCTGTCCACTCAGCCGTCAGGCCCCCCTGACGAGGTCAGCGTGACAAAACAGTGCCCAACCACATGCACCATCAGCGATTGAACGCTGGCCTGCAAGAATCCAAGCCGGCACACTACCGACCAGTCCAAGTGACTGGATCGTACAATAACCAAATTAAATGAATATAAATAATGTATAACCCCCCCCTCCAATAAAAAAAATTATAATAATAAATCTAATAGCATTTTGAATAGTTTTATGCAATGTTGCCCCAAAAGGAAATTAAAATTTTTGACGTAAAATATTAATAATGACTTCGATATCATGTGATAGCAACATTATCGTGATGGGCTCGGCTACCACTTTTACAATGCTCGTGGGTTTTGATCAATGGCTGATTTAGTAGTTTAATTTCGCCCAATAAAACACAATCATTCAGGAAGTGTTGTTTTGCATCCATATTTAGCGCACGTGTCAGCAAGATCTCTGACGAGTTCCTAATAATTTTACAATTACGTATTATGTTAATAATATTGGCTAGAATATATGCTTTTGTAACCAGCATCGAACACTTTTGTGACTGATGGTCCTTAACCTGAGTGATGTCGTCCATAATCCTCAATAGTTCATCAAATAACCATTAATTATAGCTGTCGATCTCACGAATGACGGAACATGAAATATTCTGTTATAGGAATACTTATTGTGTAGAGCTCTCTGGAGAACATTTGAGTGCAATATTTCCCTTGTGTCGAGTTCTCTAGAGAACATTTTGGTGTAATATCTCCCTTGTACTCACCTAGTTGTGCTTGCGGGGATTGAGCTCTGGCTCTTTGGGCCCGACTCTCAATTGTCAATCAATAGACTGATTTTTTTTCCACACACACACACACACACACACACACACACATACACACACACACACACACACACACACACACACACAGGAAGCAGCCCGTAGCAGCTATCTAACTCCTAGGTACCTATTACTGCTAGGTGAACAGCGGCATCAGGGTAAAAGAAACTACCCATTTGTTTCCGCTAACACCGGGGATCGATCCCCGGATCCTAGGACTACGAATCCCGAGCGCTGTCCACTCAGACGTCAAGTCCCCACAAGGGAGATTGTGTAGGGTTCTCTAGACAACATTTTGGTGTAATATCTCCCTTGTGTAGAGTTCTCTAGAGAACATTTTGATGTAATATCTCCCTTGTGTAGAGTTCTATAGAGAACATTTTGATGTAATATCTCCCTTGTGTAGAGTTCTATAGAGAACATTTTTATGTAATATCTCCCTTGTGTAGAGTTCTATAAAGAATATTTTTGACGCAATTCCCGTTTATATTGAGAGGAGAGTTTCAGGGGGAAACGCCACGACATAACTGACTGTAGTTTGTGATGTGCGTTATGTGCCACATGTATATTACCGAGTGTTACATATGTGTTGTGCCACATGTGTGTGTATCACTGGTTTGACATACGTGTTGGTGCCACATGTGTGTATCACTGATGCAACATACATGTGTTGGTGCCACATGTGTGTATCACTGATGTAACATACATATATTGGTGCCACATGTGCGTGTCACTGATGTAGCCTACATGTGTTGGTGCCACATGTGTGTATCACTGATGTAACAAGCATGTGTTGGTGCCACATGTGTGTATCCACTGATGTAACATACATATATTGGTGCCACATGTGTGCATCACTGATGTAACATGCATGTGTTGGCACCACATGTGTGTATCACTGATGTAACAAGCATGTGTAGGCACCACATGTGTGTATCACTGATGTAACATGCATGTGTTGGCACCACATGTGTATCACTGATGCAACATACATGTGTTGGCACCACATGTGTGTATCACTGATGTAACATACATGTGTTGGTGCCACATGTGTGTATCACTGATGTAACATACATGTGTTGGTGTCACATGTGTGTATCACTGATGTAACATACATAGTGTTGGTACCACATATATATGTGTCCACCCGAGAAAGCGCATCTTCTTTATCTTACCCGTGTGAAGAGTAACGGGTTCACATATATTAGCAGGTGTAGCAGATAAAGCAGGAACTATGTCATCCCACACACCTGGCTTAATTTCACTCAAATCTGTGAACTGAGATTGGATTTGTATTGAACAGAATGATATGAACACCTGTCATATGAACAGGTGTTGTGTCTCACAGTTCATTGGGTGATTAGAGCCGTAAATGACATCATTAGTGTTTCTCTCTTCGGAAACTTACAACACAAAATGTCTCATTATGTTTTAATCGTGGTTATTTTGTGCCTCTCGTCCGTCAGAATGCAACACAACACAAAACTTGCGAATGGTAAGGCAATCCGAATTTAGTAACACGTATTAATTAATTAATTATTATTTTTTTGACTTCTCAAGATCCGCAAATCTTGCACACGCATCTCGTAAGCTATCCAGCCGATGAATAAGTTTTTTCTTAACGATTATTAAGGACAATACTAAATAAAAGCATTGTTCGCACTTACATATATGTACTTTACACAATCGTTTCTTTTCTACTTTTCAAAATAAATATAAGCGACACATGTGTGTATATGTATATAGAGGGTAACGTCCCCCACACACACCAAGAGGACCGCGAGCACAGAGCGATGGAGGTACGTCCTTCCCTCACCACGGTAAGCAGGCCACTGACTGGACCCGCGTCTGTTAGGTGAGGGTATCCCCTGCTCCTCTGTGTATATATATGATGAATTAATATTTAATTATGGAATATGTTCATCGCTGAAGTATACTTCTTGCTGGTAGGGTCCTATTGTGGTGGACTTAGTAATCATTCAGAGGTTATTAGGGCTTAAGCCCAACACGAAATATAATCTCGCCAATGTACAAAATCCTGCCTACGCGCATTGCCTCACAACATTGTGCATGTATTCTCTTATCTGTTTTAACCTATTTGTGCCTGCAAGATCGAATTGTTAGCTTTTGGACCCCGACCTTTTCAACCGTTGATTGGTTGCCTAATGTGTGTGTGTGTGTGTTAATGATAGCCCTGACACTGAAGAAGTTCTTTCTGATGGCATTCTACGTGGCTCATATTTGAGTCGAGCATCAGCCCTTCAGCCTCGCCTTTAGACCATCAGCAGCTCAATGTATTCACTCAATTCACTCGTTTTCACATTTAAACTGCCTATCGAATTGGCCACGACAATTAATTAAGTTCCTCATCTAGTCAGTTACACTCATTTACGAGTGGAACGGACTAGAGTTTAAACAATGAACAATTGTATTTATGACACCAATGATTACTGTAAATTTTGCTGTGAGTCCACAGGTGGGAATGTGCTTGCTGGGGGTCCACAGGTGGGAATGTTGGTTGATACCTGGTTGATGGGGTTCTGGGAGTTCTACTCCCCAAGCCTGGCCCGAGGCCAGGCTTGACTTGTGAGAGTTTGATCCACTAGGCTGTTGCTTGGAGCAGTGCTTGCTGGCGGTCCACAGGTGAGAACGAACTTAGTAAAGCGGGAATGAGACAATAGCTTATGAACCACTGTACTAGATAACTAGTAAAGAAAAATATGTCACTTATGTGTAAGCTATGTAAACCAAAATAATAAACAAGAACAGAGGCGGACTGGCACACCTTTTTTTTCACTTGATACCTCTGTTCACCTAGCAGTAAATGGATACCAAGGAATTAGGCAACTGCTGTGGGGTTGCAACCAAGGGATAGACGGAATAGTTGGTCTTTGGGAAGAGGAACGGGGGGGGGGGGAGTGTCTTACCTGGAAAAGCCTAAGCTATGCCTTTTTTCGACATGTTCGGAACATGTTTACTGTTCCGAACGCCAACCAACAATTTCACTCTAGTGCTGCACAGAGTGACACAAGTATTATGGATCGTCCACAAAGATATACGACAATGCGACATTAAGAAGACATCATACGAGCCCAGGACTGAGTCAGTATTCCAACTGTCAACAGAATTTAACGCTAAGATATACTAAACAAACATACAACTTAACGAATTGTGTTACAGTTTCCACCGATGTTATGTTAGTAATAATTAGAGAGACCAGAATTCATATATATATATATATATATATATATATATATATATATATATATATATATATATATATATATATATATATATATATATATATATATATATATATATATATATATATATATATATATATATATATATATATATCTCGTGACGGCTCCTGTCACTCACTCATCCTGAGTCAGATGTATTCATTAATCATTCAAGTATTTTTTTGTCACGTGTGATTCGGATATTCCACATTTGTTTGTGTTTTTTAATAAAATTGTTATTAGTAGTTTTTGGAATTATTATGGCTATTAGCTGACCAAAAATACATAATTCCGTGTAATATAGTGTATAATGATTATTGATGATAATTCATTGTGTCGGGGGACAGGAAGCCAGTGTGTATTCATACACGTTAGGCTTTTGTGTTATCGAGGTCCCCCCCTCCCATCCCCCCCCCCCACCCTCCCAAGGTCCAATTGCTGATGATTGTCAGACGATGTGATCGTCTGACAAATATATGAAGACGATATGACACATGCCAAATCATTTTTAAACTCTTTATAGTTTTTATTTTGTCTTTAAAATCAAAACACAAGGACGGTACAGTTCTAAAGGAAGTGCGTACGTATTATTTTGTCTTTAAAAAAGTTTCACAGTAAGCTTAAAAATCTCAAAACATGTGTGTCATTTATAATAATTTTAATATTAAATGTAAAATGAAAACAAAATGAAACAATGTGAAAAATGTACGAAAGAACTACTGTAGTCTCGTATAGGTACGTATATGTGTGTGTGTGTGTGTGTGTGTGTATATAAATGTATGTGTATAAAGTATATATGGAAGCTGATCAGAATTACATTTCACCTTTGTAAATGCACATTAATGACACTATGTAAAAGACACATCGAACATTTTATGTAGGGCATACGTAAATCTGTGTATCTGTATTTACGTATGTAGGTTAGCTTAGCATTTTAAAAGCACCGAATCACCTTCTGTGGTTGATTGTTCAATAAACCCTCGAACTATATGTTTAACACATCTCTAACCCGGTCCATGGAGGACAGAAGAAAATGTATATATGCTGGTTAGCATTGTAAATGTGTGGCTACGTCTGTGGTAGAAAATAATAAAAAAAAGAAAACAAATTAGGCTTCATTCCAGCAAATTTATCTAAAATATTTCATAATAATCCACCCCAGTAGCCAACTCTTTCAATGGAGCGCAAATAGCTAACTCAGGCGATCTATCCTCGCCCTTTGTAGAATGAAGGTAGGACTCATGTGTTGACCAGACCACACACTAGAAGGTGAAGGGACGGCGACGTTTCGGTCCGTCCTGGACCTTTCTCAAGTCGATTAAGAACTTATGTGCTTGAGGCAACTAAAAGAACGTTCCACGTGTGTTCTAGTTATTCTTAAGGTCAGAAACAGCGTGGTACAATGTGGACAAGTCAGGATAAATGGAACACAACATTGGCGATCATAAATTTAAGTATATTGTTGATGGTTAGTTTCTCGAATCTTTTACTCTGTGTTATTTGTAATAGAATCTAAGGACACTAAAGTAATCTATGAATTTCTGCCGAGCATCAAATATTCCTTCATCCTCCGCAATTTCATTATCATTTCTTTTTATTTTGTGTTCTCTGTGATGTTTATGT
Organism: Procambarus clarkii; assembly: GCF_040958095.1. Classification (NCBI taxonomy): domain Eukaryota; kingdom Metazoa; phylum Arthropoda; class Malacostraca; order Decapoda; family Cambaridae; genus Procambarus; species Procambarus clarkii. The sequence continues at coordinate 10,511,133 of NC_091188.1, read as the reverse complement.
TCCGTGTTAATATCACATTTTCGAGCCAACTCAGTTGCTTAATTTTCAATCCGTTTGAATTCTCATTCATACTCATTTCGCATATATTTCATATCTTTAAAAAAAAAAACGAATCAAATGAGGAACTTACTAGATCTATACTACTTTTCTGTAAATATGTTTGTATTTAATATGTGCATATATTGAAAAACTTTTGAAACTGTCGAAAAGGCGAACACTTTTGTTAAATTTGCTTAGGGCGAGTGGTGGATCCCCCTGGAACCTCCCTATAGATGCTCCACTGTCGAGCGCGTCCCTTCAGAATCTATGTTTTACATTGTTTTTACCGGAACTAAGCGATCTCTAAACAAGCAACCTAATTTGGATCTAATGGTCTATTGCTGTCTGAATTCATGGGTAATATTTTGGAATAAGACAATTTTGGCGCATATAAATTGTCTGCAAACGATAAATCAGAAGCTTTTGTGATTACTTAAAATTGGATATAAGATCTCTAATTTTTTTATCTGAAGCCAGCAATAACGTTGGTTTCTGTTGTGCATTTTGAATCATCTCCGCTGAAATAATATCAAAACGATAAATTTATTTCGTATGTTTGGATTTAATATTTACTGCCTTAACGAGACCATTTCAAAACTTGTTTTTGTCTAACGTGAACATATACTTAATGTTTGTTGCTTATCGAAATCAACGTTTCACCAAGCCCATTGTTAGTGTGAATTTTTAATCACCTTTTTGAGTTTGTGTGGAATGAAATTCCAGGTCATTTGGAACCAATTAATCGGCTGGTGTGATTAATTTCATTGTTCCGTTTCCATTCGCGTACAGCTTCTTTTCCACGATTTCACTTGCAAGTGAGAGGACTTTTAAAACTGTAAACTCACAGGTAACTCAACTCTCTCCAACTCAATTTAGTTTAGTTCATTTATTATGCACCTCACGGCCCAAAATGGGCTTATTGGAACGAAACCCCAAAATTCAGTTACTTAAGCAAGTTACGGTCTTGATAAGCTAGTTGCACTATTTACTGTAATAGTGTTTTATTTACTATTTACTATTTATTTAATATTTACTTGTGTTATTATTACAAGAATATTAAACTATAAACAGGGAAGACAACAACAAAAAACATGTGGAAACTGCCTAGTCTAGCGAGAAAAAATTTTAGATTTAGATTTTTTATTCAGGTAAAGGTACATACATTGAGTTACATAATGTTGGATTTAAAGATAGAGAATGTACATACAATACCTTAAGCCACTAGTACGCATAGCGTTTAGCCTCGATAGATAAAATGGATAGCCTAGTCTACCCGTCTTCTCCCCAGGCGACCCTTCATAATTACAGCGAAGGAAAGAAGCGCCATGATTTTCCTAGAGGACTTCCGGAGTGTCCCAAGAGCGTCACGAGAGTCAATAAAAACACATAAGAGACGGAGTAAAGGACGAGTTGAGTCTGTTAATGACCTCTTGAAAGCGGCTTCTTCGTGCCTGTAAAATAAAAAAAAGAGGCTTAAGAGCGTATTTGCAGTGCGTCTAGCAAGTGTGAAGGTGCTCGTATTCAGCATCTGTTGAAAATGTGTAAGTTGATGAGAGCTTATTTGCTCTCATCTCCCAGTGAACAGATCAAAGTTGAACTGTCATGCGGATGTCGGAGCATGGGTTGAGAGGTAACTAGAGCATTAAGGTAAGGTCAGAGAGGCAGAGAAAGAGAAATGACGAGGGAAGAAGAACTGAGGAAAGGTAAGGCCGGGGAAGAAGAGCTGAGGAAGAGAAAGAGATAAAGGAAGAGAAATGGGGGGGTTAGAGGAGCAGAGGAAGAGAAAGGAGAGTTTAGAGGAGCAGAGGAAGAGAAAAAGCGAGGTTAGAGGAGAAGAGGAAGAGAAAAAGCAAGGTTAGAGAAGCAGAGGAAGAAAAAAGGGAGGCTAGAGGAGCAGAGGAAGAAAAGGCGAGGAAAGAACAGAAGAAAACGCAAGGGTAGAAGAGCAGTGGCAGATAAAAACAAAGAGCAGAGGCAGGGAAAAGCAGAGGCAGAGAAAATGCAAGGAAGAGCGGAGGCAGAGGACGGCGAGGGGATAGGGGATGGAAATTAGGCTAATTAGTAATGTTAATACAGCACTAGAATAGTTTATTGTGCCTTAAAGTTCAGGGAGAGTTAATGGCAGAAGACTGGAGCTCCAGACATTTTGTAACGAGGAGAGGCACTCTGGCTTCCTTAGAGACAGGCAATGACGCAGAAGAAGTAGATTTGTTATGCAGTGACCGAGAAGAGCGTATCTGTTATGGAGTGACGCAGAAGAGAGAGCACGTTATACAGTCACTAAGATAAGAATCTATGTTATACCTACCCAGCATGGCAATGCGCTCACAAGCTTCACTAAACTATTGCACTAAATTGCCTGAACCTAACCGAGGACCCAGAAATAACTAAATGGGATATCGTGTCACTTTTGCGAGCCGCTATAATTTTTAATACAATCAGTTTTGGCCTTAGGGGGTTTATACTGCAAAATGCGATGTACTATTCGAAGGGATGATGACTGTCCCAAGAGCGTCACGAGTCAATAAAAACACATAAGAGACGGAGTTCTCAGCTATCACATAAGATAGCTTCAACGTCCACTTAGTGGGCGTTGGGCAGAGGCAGAAAGAATGACCATCATCTCATGGCACAATTGACGAACACCTCTTAAACTTACAAATAGTAAATGTGGGTTCAGCATGAAGACATCGGGAATCATACTGGAAACACTGCAGGGGATTAACAGCACCCAAGCACTGGAAACACTTGCTGAAGAAAATGTCAGCAAACACGGCCAAACCAACACGGCTGTGAAGGCCGTCCATGGTGTGCCGTATAAAATAAGTGCATGAATTCCAGCACATCCCAACCAACAAAAATATTGGTTCCCCACACTTGACCCACCCACGGTAAGGCACTCCACCTCACGGCGATCTCCCAAACACGCCGGAGGCAGCACCCAGGAAAGTAACCCGAATGCATGCATCTCCAGGCACAACACAAGCAAAGTTGTTTTGTATGTGCACCCATGATTTGGAGGCCTGGTCGACGACCGGGCCGCAGGGACGCTAAGCCCCGGAAGCACCTCACGGTATGTAGACGGGTGGTACGCAAAGAAGGGGACAGGTGGAAACTGAATACCCAAATAGGATAAACCCTTCATGCAAACTGAACCTACTATCAAGAAGAAGAGTACCCAAATGAGCCACAGGAACGTTAGAAACAACTGAAACAACTTTTTTTTCAGCGTCAGAGTAGTTAACAGATGGAATGCATTAGGTAGTGATGTGGTGGAGGCAGACTCCATACACAGTTTCAAATGTAGATATAATAGAATCCAGTAAGCTCGGGAATCTATGCACCTGTTGACTGACAGTTGAAGCGGGACCAAGGAGTCAAAGTTCAACCCCCCAAGTACAACTAGGTGAATACAAGCCGGTAGAAAAACATGTTCTTTAAGCAAATACTAAATTCGGAACTATAAACAAGCAAATGGCCCACACAAGACGAAGTCCAAGGATGGTTGTTAGCTTAAATGCAGCAGGACCAGCACGACAATGGTGAACCAAGAGTACTACAGCGGTTGACCAAAGCCAAGCACATCAGGGACAGACCAAACTTGGGAGGGTTGGGGTTCTGGGATCACTGGTGGCAGTGGTTTGGTACTAAGTTCAAGTTCAAGGTAGTTTCGAAAGATTCGATTGTTTACATTGTTTGACGATTTTCAAGTAATAATCAAAAGTTTCTTCAATACATAAGGCACCAAACCTGGAAGGCTATGTAGCACCGACGGTTTTCAAGACTTTCGTTCTTTATAACACAGTGCACAGTTACAAACCCAATAAGATTTCAACTTAGATTCAACAGAGCAGAAGAAATTGTTAAACACATGGGGCAAAATCTTACTGAAGCGACCATACGAGTCATAAATACTCATACTCCACCTAAGTAAAACAGAAACAAGTAACACTTAGTGGGCCAGCCAGAGGCTTAGGGCCCACGCAGGTATATCCCTGAAGAAAGAAAAAAAAAGAATGGCTTGTAATTGACTTTTTGGTAGCGTTAACTTACTTAGCTAAATGAAACGTGGGGTTCAGTCCCTGAGCCCATTATGTGCCTCTGTAACCCTTTCCACTACCGCCCACAAGATGGGTATGGGGTGCATAATAAATGAACTAAACTGAACTTCCTGGTCGAGTATCAGAATGTCACTCGCTCTGTGCCTTTGTAAGGGGAGAGGACAGGTTCTGGCTCTGGTCTCCAGTAGGCCAAACAGAGCTTTGCAACTAATGTGACCCACCAGTTGGGAGCAATCTCAGCAAGATAACTTCAATTACCAACAAGGGGCTTCCCAGAAAAAGAGGTTAGGACAAACAGTTGGTGAAGAACGGTTGATATTTGATTTCTTGTCATACGTTACACTTTACCTTTAAAACTTCCATTAAATTGGCAGGATAATAATGATCCCATGCTATGAGTGGATAATAATAATCCATGATAACTCATGCCTGGATTTGGCTTCTAGGCATTGCCTTGAATTAACTTGTAACATTAATGACAGGGCTTTGGACAATACACACTATGATAACTAGATATATATGTTTGATGTAAATGGTTATTGTGATGGATTATGCATGGTATGATAGCGTCATGGCAAAGTGAACCGTAAAGTGTGGCTGTAGAATGCAGGTGGTGGCAGAAATTGGTCACGCTTGATGGACCGAGGCTTGCAAGAGGTGATGTTGCTACAAGTTGCTATGCTGTGTGACTGCTGGTAAAGATTAAACATGTCGTTATTTCTGGCTGTGTTGAGACTACCTAGATGCTATACTAAGATGGCCTTATAACCCTGTCTACCTGACTCAGTTTAGAGCAAGGCTGCGCATTAACTGGTTGATGGGATACTTGCTTGATGTCATTTGTACTACATGAAATTCTTGGGAAATAAGTGCAACGCCATTTGTAGTACAGTATGTGGAGTTCCTGGAAACATTTGCAGATGGCATTTGTAGCACATGGAATTCCTCAAATGCTAAAGTAGCTGCTGCATAATTTCCAATGTAGTTGCTACAAGTCTGATTACTTGGGTGCACCATATCTAGGTCACTTCTCGATGTTATGGCAGAAGAATGCAGTATTTATCTACTCACTGGATCATCTCAAATTTGCAGCAACAATATAGCATTCTAATGGATCATGCTGTCATGCAGAGGAATTACTACAATGTGTGTGCTAAATATAATGCATGGGAGTTACCTAATACAATGTGTGCAAGGCATACTTTATAGGGATTAACTAATCCATGTGCATAAGGCATACTGCATAGAGGTTTTCTAATGCAAGTCTCATCCATTTCAATTCATTCATAATAAGCAGCTTTAATTAAGTAAGTTTATTATGCCACCTTCTTCCCCCAACATACCCATTTCAGTAGGATAGTAGAAATGTTACAACCACATAATGGGTTAAGGAACTGGACACCCAGTGTTCTTATAGCTATAGCAAACTAGTGGTGATGAACTGACTATTTGACAATTCTAGAATGCTTTGCAATGATTTTGGGTAATGCCTGTACACTTATTTTCGAAAAAGGCAGAGAAGAGCTCAGCAGAAAACTACTGTCTGATCAGCTTGACATCACAAGTCTGCAAGTTCAAGGAGAGAATCCTAAGGGAGGGAATTCATTCACCTGTCTCACAGTGAACACTTGTAAAATCAATGCAACATGGGTTTGTTAAAAACAGATCCTTCCTTACAGACTTACTCATTTTTTATCTAATAAGTTACAGATATCCTTCAGGATGCTAACATGAGAGCAGAATGATAAAAGTTGAACAATCTCAAAGGAGTCAAGTTCACCAAGAAATGTACCAAGGGACACATGACAAAGATAGTGAGGGAAAGCTAAATTTAATATCCTCCAGAAAATCAGGACTTTCTACAAGGAGGCAAGTGACAGTAAGTGGTACGATACAATTCTGACAGTAAGGTGCAGGCCGCTCTTCCATCAAATGCCCACGAGTTAATCTTGTGTGGCCAATACATAACCTGAGGTAGAGACATTTTCCCCACTTCCTGTTACAGTAACAGAAAGGCCATAGGAACAGGTCACACTTGATAGTACAGTACATAATTTATTACTCAGAACAGTTGTGGCTCATGTTATGAATAACAGATTGAAATCCTAATAAGGAATTCACTTTTGGTAAATATGATAGGCATGAACAGCTTTTTAAGCAGCGACGGCGGCACGATCATACAAGGCTACACCAATGTGGCTGGGAACCCAGCAAAACTCAACTTCTCTTTTCTGTTAAAGATGAGGAACAGTCAATGTTTTGACTTCAATCAGCATGGAATGTAAAGGCTTAGAAAACACCAAGGCCATGAGACCACCTGAGTCGACTACAATAACAGGGAAACGTTAGCACATGTACATTAACTAAGAATGTAAAATTGCATAAAGCTCTGCCGTTAAAATGTTCATCTCTGGGGAAAAGCTGCACATAAAGGCTTGATAAGTAAAAATAATGGGAAGCAAGTACCATCGAAAGACTAACACATCCTTAAATAGAGCAAGTACAGTACATTATCAAAACTGTAAAAAGAGTGATACCATGTGAACATAGGTGAAAATGTTTAAGGAGAAAGCATTCCAGGACAGTTGACAGCAAGGGTAGGAGCAAGCCTTCACTGTATGGATTAGGGCTTTCCAAAAATTTCTCACAAAATCTGACTCTCTAAACAATCAAACACTTTATTCATAAATGGTTGTACATTTATCATTAGGAATGTTTACATAAAAAAATTGCAGTACTGTACTTACAAAAGTGTGTATCACAATAACAGCATTGCATATAGATATCATCCGAATCCAAAAAATTTTGGAACTTGTACAAATTATTACAAAAATGTCTGGACTAAACAGTGAACAGCAATCTAAATCAATCTTACATTTTTGGCATAACGTGAGTGACATTTAGTTTACAATTTGAAAGATGATATACATTGCAAAATAAAGTGTAGTTTACCATTAGGGCAGCAAGACAGATTTTGGCACAATATATATATATATATATCACAAAATCAGGAAGATGAGAAAACAATTAGAAGTGGAATTAACATAAACTAATCATACCATGAAGTTATAGAAATCTGCACACCCTCAGCATTCTCCATCAACAGATTCTGGGGCTATCCCCGATCAAAAGCACTCTAAACATAGAGCTCATACCAGAATAAAAATGAATCTTTAATCCTGCAATATCTTCAATAGGACTAAAAATGTGTGTCGGTAAGCTATCGTACAGTACAGTATTTACTTCATAATTCCAATTATCCAGCTGGGGGTCTCCCTGCTCTCTCTGTTGACTAGCATTATTTTATCCTTATGTAGACGACGAATCACAATAACGTGGCTGAAGATATGAAGATTAAAACACACACCAGAAGATGAGATGATGATGACTGTCATGGACCATCTGCCTATTCATTATAATGTAGACAATAAGTAATGTCTTCATTATTTTATTCTGTAGACTTACTACACCATTATATACACCATTTATACAGTCCCTGTAGCGCAGTGGTAAAACACTCACCTGAAACTTCGTGAGCAATTTGACCTGGGTTCGTATCTTGGCCGGGAAGGATTGACTAGGTGCCAATCATTAACTGTAAGCCTTTGTTCACCCAGCAGAGAATGGGTACATGGTTGTTAAACAATTTGATAAGGTCATATTACAAGGAAAATTAAGATTAAGGACCTGCCCAAAACTGTGTGTGCTAGTGGCTTTACAAGAATGTAAGAACTCTTATATATAAAAAAAAAAAACTTTTCAGGCAAAATTAAATCATTCATTTGTGAATTAAACTTCAAGTGCAGATGGTGACATCAGGCCAGGTCGGGAAGTTCCTAGGTAGTACCTAGTACCTACCTAGGGGAGTAGGGGAGTGTGAGGATAGACTTCCAAGATATGGCTCAATTAAGCTTACCAACGTCAGCATTTTGTAGTTCCCAAAGTTCACATCCATACAAGCTTAGACGTTGACTTTTAAAAGTACAGTAGTATGTTTCGTATAGCAGAAATATAATTACTGTAAGTCAATTATGTACTTCTTTGTATCTGTATTAACTGGTTAAAGGAAACACAGCCATTTATTGCATTTGGGAGATCATTTCACAGTATAGAACCCTCTATTTACATGTCATTTCTGCTTTGTTCAAATCAACTCCTTTTGAACATCAAATAAATATTTATTTCTAGTGAGATATCTATGGACTCTGTTACAACACTAAGACGCATTTGAGATCAGACTGGGTATTGTACAATTTTTATTTTTTAAATGCACGGCAATATTTTCACAATTTTACAATAAAAATATACTGTATTGCGTAGTCAACACAGTATACTGTAAATATAATATATAATGTGCATTTGAAAGAAAACTCTTGGCAAAGCAAATATCATTAGTTTACTTGAAATATATGTATAAAATGGTAGATTTTACTGGTTATGTTTTGAACATACAGTAAATTACTCTTTTTAGATGGCAGGTTGGATCAATTTGAATGTCTCTTGTCCTCTTTTAACCTATTGATGTCACTACCTAGCAAAAACATTGCTGGCTCATCATCCAAGCTGCTATAAAGAGCCTCTACATCGGGTGCATGATTAATATTCTCTAAATTTTTCTACAAATGTACCTAGAAATAATCCTCAAATTATGCTACAAAGTACCTGTTGATAATCAAATTTTACTATAATGTACCTATTAATTTTCTTACAATGTACCTGTTAACATTCTTCAAATTTTGCTACAAATTACCTACTTAAAATTACCTGTTAGATTAAGGACCTGCCCAAAACCCTATGCGTGTTAACAGCTTTACAAGAACATAAAAATATCAATGCTATGTAACTTCTTGTATATATATATACAGTACATAAATAAATAAATAAAAAAATTCAGGCTATTCCTCATCAAATTTCTTCAATGAACAAAATAATTCATAAAATTAAAGTATGGTGCATTTCTTTTCATGTGTCGAGTAGTACTTTTACAACTCAGGTATTGTGAGGAGCAATTTTCAACAATTATAAGTTTCTTTGACAATTTCCAAGTTCCTCCTGTGAAACTACAGTATCGAGTCATTTAATCAAAATGGACTTTCACATGATTATAGTCACATGTGGATTTTGTCTTATTCAAACATCTTAATCTGCAGCTGTGTCAACCCATTTTTGGAATTTACTCTGCTTCTTCCTTTGACTTTCATTGTATCTGTATTATGACAAGCAATAACCAATGAAGCAAGTCATTTATTTGTCTTTCCAAATAGTACTGTAATGACAACATCTTTAAAAGTGAAGTGTATCAGCAGGAGTATCACAGATATACACTCCTTGTTCAAGTAAATCTTCATATAAATTTCACAGAATTGTAATAGTTATTCATGTAACGTACGATTATGTTACGTTGTTGGGTTGATTAGATACACAGTTTTTTAGTGACTTTCATATTTATTTAGTAGTCCTGGATACAGCAGTGTCGTAGACGTTGAGACGAAGCCTGGAGCAGAGCAGAGAGCTGAGTGAGGCCAGAGTCGTAGAGCTCTGTGCGGGAGAGCGTGGCGGCTCGATTGGGAATTGCAAGTGTCTGAACTCGGGGAGCGAGAGCGTTGCAGCTGGATGCGGTCGTAGTCTGCTGTCTGCTCTGTGTCGAAGCTGTAGCGTCTTGGGTCGATTAGAACTGCCTACACCGAGTACTACATTCTTGACTGACATTGTACTGGTTTGCTATTCTCAAATCGCTGGCTTATATACAGTTACTACACCTCACAGTAAGACAGGAGGATGGAAAAAACGTTACCTGTAAATAGGGATAGGATTATAGCTTGTGTAATTAGTTATGCCATTAAGATGATGAGATAATGGAGTGAGTATAGGTATACTCGCTACATCCATATAGAGATGGTAGCCTTTGTTTTTGAGTGGGGTCAATCAAACTGTAACATTTCAATGGTCATTTTTTTCTAATGCACTATTCAAGATCCAACATGTACCCACTCACTCGACTATGAATGCACAATTTCACGATGCATATGTTAGGTTTTATGGGCGATGACCCTCAAAATCTAAATGATTCCTCAATGCCAATGAAACTGTTAATAAGAGGTACTTTTTAGGGATGAATAAAGTTTTACACTTATTGACCTGGTACTCCATTGCTGTACAAATTGTAATCAGTTAAGTTAGTGTTTTCAACAGAGAGCATTATTAATGTGTGCATGGAAGAACCTAGAAAGTTCTTTCCATCTCTTCAAAGTCATGCATTGATGACAAGCTGGCAAATGGTGTAATTTTTTCAATAGACCAACACACGAGTTGTTTTGGAGAGTTTTACCCCATCCAAGAAAAATACCAAGCCCAAATATATGACTATTTCACCACTATTCACATTTTCAAACATTGCTGTATTACTGAAGGAACTTAAGTAAAGGTCACATAACTTCCATTTCCTTGTAAGAAGGCACAAGCTTCTAAGCCATACTCTGAAGTACAAACTATCGAAACCCATCCCTTTGCTGCATGAAATATAAAGGTACACTCTAGTCTGCTCTACAATAATCCTTATAGTAACCCAATGATCATATGTACCTGGGCAGAAACTCCTCACTCCTAGGGATAAAAATTAAAGTGTACAAACAGGGAAAATAATAGTTTCTATCATTACAAAGGGTTTTATTTCTAGATCTTAAAGTTACTTTACAAGATAACTATGAAAATAGAAGTAATATTTTCACATACTATGTACTACTTTGAATAATCTTACTTTGAATACTGGTCCCACTAAAATCGTTACGTTACTTTACAATCTTCTCACAACTCGACACACAAATTTCAATTATTCTAACTGTACATAGTTCTTACTAGTTAACAAACAGACCTCACAAACAATGAATGGTATGACCCAGGACATATGCTCAGATGTAAATGCACTCTCTAGAATGGACGGATCAAAATTTATTGCCAGCCGACCACTGGGACATGTAAACACACTATGTCCTATTCCTAACATAGAAATAGCATCACAAATATGACAAACAGTCTCTGCAATCAATTATTAACCCAGGCCCGGCGCTTCGCGAGCGCTTTGGCCTGGGTTTGTATACTGGCCAGGAAGAATTGCCTAGTTGCCAATCCTTAACTGTAGCCTCTGTTCATCCAGCAGTGAATGGGTACTCGATTGTTGAATGATTAGTCGGGTCGTATTCCGGGGAAAAATTAGGATTAAGAACCTGGCCAAAAACACTATGCATGCTAGTGGCTTTACAAAAATGTAAGAACTCTTGTATATTTAAATAAAATAAAAATAAAAATTATATAATTTTAGAGGGGAACATTCTCCCATGGCGCAGAACTAGCTCACTGCATTGGTGGGAGTTTCAAATGTTTTTTTCCTTTCAAACCAACACAGTTTCAACTCTATTGCCAGCTACTAACACTGTTACACATTCTTTCCAAAAAGGACCACTTTCTTACACCCTTGAAAGACGTAGTACTTGAATCACACTGAATCAATATGATGCAAAATCATGTGTCGAATGCAATACAATGATACTTTATGGGTCATTTCTTCAGTGGCTCACTGGAAGATAGTCACTTAGCTAGCTCTGTAAGTTCCATGTAACACCAGACCCTTGCAAGTCAAAAGCCTACTCTAGACCAGACTCATACTGTACTCTGGTCCACTCATTAGAGGCACGAGGACACTTAAATTAATCCATATCAAGGGACACTCACCAGACAGTAGAGCACCCCTAACGAGCAACTGCCAGGAGAATCCTTCAATTCTGACAACTAGGTACAAAGCAGTAAGCCAGTTCCACCAGCAGCTCAGGGCTCTAACAGGGAACACCCCACAGACATGTGCCGCCCAATAAGAACCCGAAGCTTCCGAGAAGGGAAGGGTAGAAACAGATGAGTCAAGGGTAGAAACTTTGTGAGTCAAAAAAGGGGCTCACAATAAAGACATTTGATTACATTCAACACTGGATTTCTGGCTTTTACCTTTGGTGACACCCTTGGACCCATTTCACTATGAAAAAAAAACTAACATTTTACCTACCAGGGGCATAGGGAAGCAGCAGTTCAGTAAACCCCAAAACAGGAGGAAGTGCTGCCTAGGAAATGTAGATGTTTATCTATCAAAATGTTTGGTAATATGTTTATTGTTTGGGATGTGTGTATATGTATGTATTAACACGATGTACTGAACGGGGTGAAAATAGCTTGAGCTACCTCATCCCTTTGTGTGTATTTTACCTCAAACTTATTTCAATTTCAATTTCAAGTGCTGCCAGGTAAGATGACTCGGAGCCACACAAGCTTCGCAGACCATGAATGTTTCCATGGATGCAGACATTCTCGAACCTTCAAGGAACATTCCAAGACTTAGCACCAATGCACTATTGGAACGCCAAAATCCACAAGATCTAATCTCCAACCAAGTCATCTGTGATTAGTGGGAAAAGGCCACAATAAGTCTAATAACAGGCGATGAGTCACAATAACGTGGCTAAATTATGTTGAGAATGGTTCATAAATTAAATTATGGACTTGAGAATGATCCAGGACGGACCGAAACATCGTCGTCCCTTCACCTTCTAATGTGTGGTCTGGTCAACACAACAAACCTAATAACAATCATGGGCACATGAATAGACCCCCTAAACTGCCTCAACTTAAGGGGCCTTCTCCCACCCAAGTCAGGTTTATTCTTGAATATGGTTTTCAGTTATATTCATTCAAATATAACCAGGGTTATTCAACTTCAAAAAAGTAATTTTTAATTTTTTTAAGTTCTAAGATTTAAAATTACTATTACTTAGCAATTTTCTTGGTATCACTGGAAAGAACAGACAAAGTTCTATAATTTTCAATTGGGAAAATGTCAAATTGATGTTTCTTAATCAAATAATCTGGTGTTTTTATATTTTATTCCATAACATTTATCTTTCACAAAAAAAAGTTTCTCAAAATATTATCTATGAGTACTGTATTGTAAAGCCCATCAAAAACCTTTAACTTTAGAATCTAGACAAATTGAAAAATTTAGTTTCTGAGATTTGAATTTTCCCTTCAAAATTGCAATGTAACCAATTCTCAACAACACCCATTTTAATGGTATAACTTCTGTTTTATATATTATATATTTATATATTATATATATTTTGTATATACAGTACCGTATTTGCCGGCGTATAAGACGCTCTTTTTTATTTTTAAATATATAAAAAAAGAGCGCCGAGTCTAATGCGGCTGTATTATGTATGGGAGACCGAGGGACATTGGCTAGGGAGCCAGACGACCATACTGGGTAAGTTCGCTAGGCACAAAAATCGTTGCTAATAATAAAATACTGAAAGCAAGACGAGTTACCACAGTCTGTTATCACAAACAGTTATGATACGCCAACAGTTATGAAGGAAGCTCAAATCTTCTTATCCAGTATACATAACCCACACCTGATATGTCATACATTATTTAATGACTATGTTACCTTTAAGACACATTTATACATTATCTAAACGAAAAATTATCCTAGAAATTTGAAAGGAACATTCAACTTTCATCCGCCTGTCAGCCATTTGCAATGCGTAATGAATGACACACCACCAGAGCGCTGTGATGGTGCTACTTCAGAGACCAGAAAGCCTCTGGATGAGTATTTGCAGGCTGTAGGTGGAAAAACCACATGAGGCAACTTACAAAATGGCAGTGACAAAATGTCAACGCTGAACACCAACAAAGGTGGCTCTGCCTACGCAGATCAACAGAAAGCCAATATCCAAAATGATGTCGATTGACAAAAAGCAATGACAAAATGGACTAACACTGGAACAGACACAAGGAACAAGCAACGATGAGGAGGAAATAAAACGAACACCATGCAACTTAACACCAATACGAAAGCCACAAATGCGTCACCAAGAGACTAGCCACTTGAGCCCTATACAGATGGTGGTATTGACTGTGGTGATATGCAGACATTCTCGAACCTTCAAGGAACATTCCCGAATCAATCTTCAGAAAAAGGTCCCACACATTGAAAGTCCAGGACTCAAAAACTCAAGACATCCACCCACAGCACTGTCAAAGGAGCGAACCACGAAAGATGATGACTCCGATGAGTCTACCTTTTCCACGACCAATGAGCATGTTGCCAAGAAACTGGGCACTGCCCAGAAACTGGGCAGTGCCGGTACAGTTCCTACTCAAGGAAGAGGCAAGGACCGATCCTTGGAACTCCCACCCACCCCCTAGCATTAACACATGGCCGAGAGGCTGGAAAAACAGCACCACAGCCGACAAAACAGAAGAGGGAAAAAAGTGGTGAACAACATTAGAGAGCAGGACCAAGATGTGGGTTGGGACAGCCTGCCGGCATTCCAAACTAGATGAATAGAAGTCTTAATTTGCCTTATGACCAAGACAATTGAGCAACTCATGCAAAATCTTCATTGCTCCAACTGCAGATAAGTGATGCAATCCACAGTACAGAAGCCAGTGCATCTGGGTCACTCCGAGACTGACCAAATGCAAAACACAGTAGAAAGCTGGTGGTGAGCCCTGTAATAGTTTGTGATTGGGGAGGCACAAAGGGAAGGCAAACCCACATGCAGCTACTGAATACCCACATGCTAGAGTAGGGCCAGAGCAAGCATGCAAGAATTGAGTACTGTACTTCAAAGGACAAGCCACCCAGAAACTCTTTAAAGACTGACTCTTCTTCATGCTACTCAAGCATTCGGGTATGGCAAAAACCGTGCCAAGCCACCAGGAAAACAAAGAAAAGCTTGTCCATAAGCCATGATGAAGATGGGACCTCATACTTTAACCAAGAGTTAGACACACACCCAAACTCAAAGGAAAAGGGATCCATCAATGATAGAAGATCTTGCTTTTGCAGAAGAAACCAAAGCAAATCCCTCTGCACTGCAGACAGTGACAGCCAAAATTTTTAAATTTTTGCACAAATGACAAACCCAAGGAATCGACCGGAATCTGGAAAAACACACAGGAAGGGACTGTCAAAATATCTAACTCAAATTGTGAAGGAGGATAGGTTAAACCTTCTGCATGGAGTGACAACC
This sequence comes from Procambarus clarkii, assembly GCF_040958095.1. Lineage (NCBI taxonomy): Eukaryota > Metazoa > Arthropoda > Malacostraca > Decapoda > Cambaridae > Procambarus > Procambarus clarkii. The sequence continues at coordinate 10,495,952 of NC_091188.1, read as the reverse complement.
CTTAGGAAGACACTAAACACCACAAAGGGTTGAAGTCCACCCATGGACCCTTCTCGGGACCATCCCCTCCAAGGATACAAACATGGAGCAAGCTTTAGTTGACAAAATGCTCCATTTCTTTTCAAACAGTGTGGAGAGCTTCAGCACCAGGGAACCTAAGCCGGTACAGCTCTGCAAATAATACAAACTGAATCACCCTGACAAGCAAAGCCACAGCAACCTGACAAGCCATTTCCTGCACATCCCAGGCATCAGGATAGAAACAATTATCCACACAACAGGTGGTATAGCAGAAGCAGAAGGGATAACCATCTGTATGCACCAAACACATACAGCATCCTGAAAAGTGGCACATGGCAAGAGCAGGCTTGAGGAAAAGGTCCATAACCAAATTATTCTAATGAAGCCTACAGGGGATTTACAGCTCTGGCAAGGAGAAAATCTTGCCTGGAGCACCAGGCATTGGTTACACTCTCCAAATAAATCCCTAACACACTGAAAATATAGCGAGATGAATGAGGTGTTCAGCTAAGAGGACTTGCAACAAATTCTGCATCCTAAACCAAAACAAACAGCAGTCTGCCCCCACCAAAGGGCCTCACAGAGAAGTAAAAGCACTTGCACTATCCAAAAAGGAGAATCCTCAACAGGAGGCCATTTCAGACACTTGAGTCTCCAAGGCCAAGAAACTCTGACTGGGCAGGAAGTCAGTGAATGACTAGAGTAAAAAATCCCTAGCTACATACAGCTGAGGTGAACAGTTCACTCAAGGTCCACACTACTGTATGTTGTAAAAGCTTACAGGGCTCAAAACCACATTGTACTTTATAGCAGTACATCATATTGTTGTCTTTGAGCCACATATACTTGGGAAGCCTCTTCTGTAAGATGGTTTCAAGGTAACTTCTTTCTGGTTAATGCTCTATTCGAACGTTTAAAAACCTTTCTGTAATGAGTAGATTTAGGGAGATACTGTTAGCAGAATTTAAGAACATCACAGATATGTGGAAACTTGACTCTCTCTCTCCACAACGACAAATTCCATCTTTGAATTAGAGGTTAATGACCTCTTCTTCTGTGGCATGCATCAAGCGAAGATGTGAAATAAGCATCTTTGTAGGAGCGGCCAACAATTATGTGGCGAATTCTCCATATCGTAGTAATAAATTTGCCCTTGCCTGAAATCCTTCAGGCTTGGTGGTGAACTAAAACTGAGATTTTTTAGATCTTGGTAGTCTTTAAGAATAGGCTTCTAGATGGTATAGTTACTAGTGTTCTGGAAAGCAGGTAAGCATTTCCACAGTAGTGGAGTCTGTCTATGTTCCTTTAACAAAATGTCTTGTTCAGTCTTAATAAAGTCATCTTCATCTTCAGTGATGAAAGTCACTGCCCAATCTTGTAGGCTAGTGACCGCAACAATAAGCACAAGTAAGCAGGGCCTACATGATCAACAAAATGCTGAACAGCAAGCACTTTGCAATTTAGGTGTCTCTATGAGCCCCTTCCATTAAGTCCTGAATAAAGGATCTGTCAAAATCAGCATCAAAGGCAACATTGTGATCTAATTATAGTACTAACCAAGAGCTTTTGATATTATATTTTTCAGGGTCTTGGTTCGTACAATTATGGTGTTCAACTCGGGTAATAGGGTAGCAAATGTTTCGTCACAGTATCTCGCATTCAATGAGATTAGTTCCTTATTGATGTCATGTGTACCACGGGAAACTGAAGGTTTTCTTATGAAAGGAGCATGCTGCAAATAACTATCTCCTATTTTTTTGTCAGCTGTGTGCCTGCCTTCTTGGCGTGTTTAAACGACTTTAAAATTCCTGCCCTCTCAGCCCAAGAATGGGCAGCTCTGGGTATCTGTCTCTCTGAAGAGTCAGGCATAAACACATTAATCTGTAAGGGTGATCAAGGAGAAATGGAAAGCTCAGGTGGGGAGTCTGTTGTAGCTTCTAATCATGCGTGTTTGGTAAACACTAACTCGGATGAATTCGAGGAAGGAAACAAAGGAAGCCCCGAGTAGCTTGTCCAGACCCAGTTGGGGGTCTTCGCCAGGTGTAAGATGTGCATCGAGTAATTCCAACATAGACGGCACCACTGAAAACCAATCTTAGTAATTATATGTATAAGAAAATGATGTCCAACCACTTGGGCTTTACAGTAGCACAACCGTATCTCTTCCTGCAGGTCAGCATTCAATCACCAGTTCCCTTCCCTCAAGGTCCACACAAGAAATGAACCACACAGACATCTCAATGAATCTGCATATTAATCTGAACAGTTGTGATAACATGCTCCTACAGGACAAAGTCCAAAAGAATTGTCAACACTTGCCTGAAAACCAGAACTAGGAAGGGCTAATGGGTTGATCTAGAATTCCTAGACTCCTTATGCATCTATTGAGGGGGACCAGATTCTGCTTCTGGTCATGTGATAGGCTTTTATGACTCATAAGGACCTGGTTCCACACTAAACATGGGGAGCTAACCATGTGGTTTGCTTCCAGGAGAGGGGTCATAGCCTGAAAGAATGGTCAGAAAAAAGATTTGTATATATTAATGATTGAATGATGCAGCAATATACCATTGAATTGGGAAATTAAAGGTAGCAGACACTGCATTACAGCATCGGGATGAAAATGTGTCCATTACACAACATGTGGTTGCAGATGCTCGTGTTTTGCCACAGAATCGGGAAGCTCCAAGTCACTACAGATATACATGGGTTTCTTCATATGCAACCCGTTTGCTCCGAGATCACTGCTGGACACACTTTTCCTCGTACTGCATTCAGATGACTCCAACTGACCTGAAGAAAGTTTTCTACCTTATTAAAATTGTATTAACAGTTATTCTACATACTGTATATTGTAAATGAAGGACCCAACAAGGAAAAAGATATCCAAACTTCCAAAGTAATTCATATATCTATAGAATTAAAGAAACTTGGTAAAATCAACTAGAATACATTTCCATCAGATGTAAATAAGGTAGAAACAGCACAGGGAAAGCATATACTGTAATTAATGTTATGTATGATGCCCTGCATCTGCATCAGTTGTTTGTAACTTGTTTAAATGATTTGTTTAATGTTTAAATGAAATATTTAAACTTGTTTGTGATTTGTTTAAATGAAAGCTATAGAAAATAAACAAATGGACTACATAATACAATATATTGTAATATAAAACATTTTCTCTATAAAAAGAGAATAATGCAAGTGCCCGAGGCTGGAGGCCAGACAGTTGTGGTTAGCCTCATGCAAATTTCCACGGTAAATTGTGATTGTATGGCAAGTGTAATAAGGAAGAGAGTCGGGGTCAAACCCCAGGCCTATCTAAGCAGGAATGGCTCCTATTGCATTAACCAATAATTCCTATAAAGTAAAACTTTATAGGAATTAATTACCCGGACCCTTACGTATGCATGCACAAACACGTAAAGACAGGCAACCAAATGGCTTCCGGAACTGAGAAGTAGGAGCTACAAGGAGGGATTAGCAGTGTTGAATGTAACAAAGCTAGACGACAAAAGAAAAAAAAAAAAAAGAGCCAATTTACCCGAGGGTCACTAACACTAGTGGCCTCGACGAGGATAGGAAGCCGGCAGTTGTTGAAGGATCCCTCTATTTGCCTTGATCTTTTCCAGCTGGATTTAAAAATGTAACAGAGTTTTGGCCTTTATGGCTTTGGCAGGTAGATGGTTCCATGGGTTTATAGCCCTATACGTGAAAAACCACCTTCTGAACAAATCTGAAAAGAGAACACTGAACAAACACTGAAAAGAAAAAACACTGCTGAAAAGAGCACCTTCTGGTCTCAGTCCTACATTGTGGTTTGTTTTGCTTGGAACTGTTGATCCCTGTTTGTGTAACATCAGACATTGTGGTTTGTTTTGCTTGAAACTGTTGATCCCTGTTTGTGTAACATCAGACATTGTGGTTTGTTTTGCTTGAAACTGTTGATTCCTGTTTGTGTAACATTAGACATTGTGGCTTGTTTTGCTTGAAACCATTGATCCCTGTTTGTGTTACATCAGACCATTTGAAGAAAATGTCCAGATCAACATCCTCCAAATTGTTCAGTATTTTAAAAGTTTCAATAATATCCACTTTGTCATGCTTGGTTTGTACTGTTGTTAGCCCAGTGGCCCTCAACCGTTCCTGATACGTGAGTTGACTTGGCTCTGGAATGATTTTTGTTGCTCAGTGTTGCACTTTCTCCAAAGCAGATATGTCCTTCTGAAGATGAGGTCTCATGCTTGGATTCAGCACTCCAAATGTGAGCACACTAGAGATTTATACAATTGAATCACTACCTTCCTTTTCCTTGAGTCAAAGGTACGCTTGATTATTCAAAGTGTTTGGGTAGCTTTTTTTACTGTTGCAACTTTCTGCGAGTGGTGGATTTTCACTCCAAAGTTCTTTTCTTCATCAATCTGCTGCAATGTAATAATATTAATTTGGTAGTTGTGGCATGTGGAGCATAGCAACACATGCAAGGTCTTGCATTTATCAATATTAAAAAGCATTTGCATGTAGATCTCTTTGTAAGGCTTCAATATCATTTAATCATTTTTAATTTAAAATAAATCTCTCTTTCATCTGCAAATTTGATGATGTGGTTTGTAATATTCTCATCTATGTCACTGATGTATGTAACAAAAAAGGTTTGGCCTCTAAAGTGGAACCCCTGTGGTACCCAACTTACCACATTTCTTCAGCCAGATTCAATCCCATTTAGCACAACCCTTTGTTTTCAATGTTTTAACCATTGTTTTATCCATTCCAGTAATCTACCATTTATTTCATGTGCCTGTAACTTCCTTGCCAGTATTTCATGTGGTACCATTATCAAAGATGTTAGCAAAATCCATGTATTCTACATCAACTAGAAGTCCTTTGAGTAGCTGGTTACCATTTCCAAAAATGTGAGCAAGTTAGTAAGGCAGGATCTATTTTTAACAAACCCCTGTTGTGTTGATTTTACAAGATTGTTCACTGAAGGATGGTGAATGATTTCCTCTCTTAGGATTCTCTCAGGATAGATACCACTACGATTTTCTCTACGATAGATACCTTAGGATAATGATAACTAAGTGCAAAATATTAACAGGTAGTGACAAAATTAAGAAGAATTTTTGAAAATGGCAACTTCAAGAACAACTGGACACAGATTCAAACTAAGGAAACAAATCTGCCAAAACAAAATTGGAATGTTCACTTTTGCAAACAGTGGTAGATAGTTGGAACAAGTTAGTAGTTCCTGTGGCACATACCATACCTATGTATGGTAGAGCTAAAATGAAGAGCTTAAACAAAATACAGGGTACAAGACATAAGCAGATCTACTCATAGAAGGAACAACAACATGTAAAAGGATCTGGGGAAACTGATGTCAGCTGACCAGACATTTAGTGAGTATAAAGAATCAGTCAGGAAAATAATTTGGATGAATTATGAGAACGTTCAACTCCAGGGATGCCACAGCAATGCTCCTAATAATAAAATAATGGACACAAGATAAGAAAAGGAATAATCCAGCTCCGAGAATCTTTAAGAATAGCAAAGTGAAAGAAGACTTATTGTTCAGCTCCAGATTTCTTGGCCAGTTCTGGGGCTCTCAATATATGAAATGGACCATGCACAAGATATAATACATTTGAATATGACTGTTACAACTGTCAGTGAGAAGTGCATAGATTTTGCCCCTAATGTTAAACACTGACTCTGACCCCCCCTTCCCCTCTGCCTGCATTACATCAGCCAGTCAGGCCCCGAATGTATGTTGTAGCAAACTACTCCAGACAGTGCAAAGAAGCCTAGTCAAGCAGACATACTTTTGGTGTACTTTAACAAATACTTGTCAACCTAAGAGACAAAAGTATGGGCAAGGCCAGGCCTTAGCAAACAAATTCAGACCTGAAAAAATCATAAATAACATTGTAAAGTGTGACCTTGGTTTAACAATGATCCAAACCCCAACACAAATGTAACATGGTGACCAAATCTACACAAATTATGCATGTCCAACACAAATAAACAAACCCATGATGACATCTCAAGAACCCTTAAGTACTTAATGTAAAATTCAACAGGAGACTATCCAGACACTAACTGAAAATGTAACTCTAGAATTTCAGTCAATTTCAGTCAATTACAGTGTCCAGAGACTTGCAACAACTGTGTATATAAGTTATGCATGTTAATCTCGTCCATTAACAGCACAAACCCACTTACCAATGAAACAAGTTTCTAAGGATAGAACATAAGTCACATTAATTGTTTAATTTCCACTAACCTGAAGTGCATTTGGAAAAACAGGAAATTTGTGAGCTGTGTTGTCACTGACAGCCTTGGGGCTACTTTAAGTGTTCTTCAGTTTGTTTCTTGTACCAGTATAACTCATCAGGGATGTTTAAAAGTACAGATATCTGTTGCTCCGGTACAGATTATCGTCTTGCTCTGATGAAGTATAGTTCTCTTTCTTTGAGGAGCAGATTCTAGCCTAAGGGAGAAAACAAACACAACAGTTAATAAATTTAAATCAATTAGTAGCACCATTTAAAATATCTTTTCCTTCGTGCAGCTGGTTAAATTGAGCTTGCAATGCACTAGCTTAAGCAGCAAATTGGTTAACCATATTAATGCTCTGCAACTGTTGTTTCAACTTACCAAATTCTTGATGTATCTGGCATTCTGCCTACCCTTCTCAGTACTGTATTGCCCCCAGTATCTATGAAATGAGTATTGTCAAATGTTTAGATTAACATTAAGACAAAATTTCCAAGTAAATACTATTGACAGTCCAGCAATTTAAGACATTTTAATTTTTTTAAAAGGAAATACAAGATCACTAGAGCCAGATGTATATTATTCCTAGCCTGCACAATTAAGTACTGTACAGTACATATTTAGATAATGAAATGGTTACATAGTATAAATATCTACATTTCTCCAAATTAAAATAATATTGGTGCCATTTTTTAAGTACAGGAACATTACCTTATAAAAATGTAACATTATCTGGGGTTTGAAACTTTCAGAAGAGATGAGAAACCATGAGGAGATTGGAGGATATTAGGAATAGGTAACTTGGAAAGTTAACTAGATGTGGTTTAATTGTATGACAGCAATTTAAGAATTTACCCTGTTAAAAAATATTTTTAAAATAATTACGAAACATTTATAGAAATACAAATTATAATAGATCCTACAATTCCAATGATTATAAATATGAAGCTGTAATTAACTTACCTCCACTGTACAGGTGAAAACTATACACTGGCTTACTCTTCGATGATGTACAGGTTCGGGCAACTTCAGTCCCTCTCACTGTGGGGCTGTTGCCTGTTGTTGAAATTTGAGCACTCTCCTTTACGAACATTGTGCCTGCTTTCCTCACAGCTGAAATATGAAAAGGAGAGGGCTACAGTAGCAATGGGGACCTTCATAGGAATGCTGCATTATATACTTTAATAATAATAATAATTCATCAAATAGGGTGACAGGAAGCCAGAGTGTATTCATACACGTTAGGCTTATATCGAGGTCCTTCCCCCCCCCCAGGTAGAATTACTGACAACAACTAGGATATAACCCCACAACAAGCTGACTAACTCATGAATACCTACTTACTGCTACGTGAACAGAGGCATTAGCTGAAATTAAATGTGCCCAACCATTTCTCTTCCGTCTAGGATTTAAACCACGAGTTCATCGATTGTGGGTTGAGAATGAACCCTATTGTATTACCTGGACCCAAAATATATGTCAGAAGGGCAATCATAACTTTGTCCTTTCGACAAGCCGACATCTTCCTGTCCTCGTCGAGACGACCACTACTAATAGTGGCCCTTCAGGTAAATTCAGGTAAATAACTGTCTTATTCTGTGCCCAGCACCCAGCATCCTATAAGCAAATAGATAAATTCAAGCCAATAAGTCACATCATACACAGCACGATTCACCAGTAGATTTTAAAACCTATCTAACCTAACCTAACCTAACCTAACATAATGAATCCAAACTTAACATACACAATTTTAACAATCAGAAAACAAGCCTGGGTTGAAAACAAGCGTTGTCAAAATACACACATACAATTTGACAATAATCTAACCTCACTGAATCTAACCTAACCTAACACAGCCTAATCCAACAATATACAGTACAGGTATACAGTTTTGACAATTGGATAACACACTGCCAAAGAGCCTGTAAACAATTTGATCTTAACCCATTCAAACACGCCAGGTGCTCGTAGACCTCTCCAATATAAACATTTATAACAAAAATGTATAACACACAGAACATTAGCACACAGAACACATAATAGCATTAGCCACAAATGACCTGTTGCCCCAGTACCGACATTATCCAATAAACTTCCCCCCTCTTCAATATCAAAAACTTAAATAATCAAGACATCGTCATCTTGGCCTACAATTAACAAACCCCCACATTGTTAGGAAATCAATTTGTCATATATAGATACTGTTCTTAAAAGTATTTCCCCCATTTCACACCCGCAAGATAATGTAAATGTTTAGTGGTTGGTAAATGTTACTCTTCTTGTTTGGGAAGCTGTTCTCTTGAGACGGTTAAGCAAATCAAGGCTGTGTCTGGGTACAAGTGACAGGATGAACAACCCAGCCGGTTTTCTTCCTATTGGGGAGTGTTGTAGTGTTCACTCACAAGATGAGTGATGCTGCCCAGTACCGTCACTATGGCGGAGTGTTCACTCACAAGATGAGTGATGCTGCCCAGTACCGTCACTATGGCGGAGTGTTCACTCACAAGATGAGTGATGCTGCCCAGTACCGTCACTATGGCGGAGTGTTCACTCACAAGATGAGTGATGCTGCCCAGTACCGTCACTATGGCGGTGTGTTCACTCACAAGATGAGCGACGCTGCCCAGTACCGTCACTATGGCGGTGTGTTCACTCACAAGATAAGTGAAGCTGCCCAGTACCTTCACTATGGCGGTGTGTTCACTCACAAGATAAGTGAAGCTGCCCAGTACCGTTACTATGGCGGAGTGTCCACTCACAAGATGAGCGACGCTGCCCAGTACCGTCACTATGGCGGTGTGTCCACTCACAGAAATTGTTTCAATGTCAGAGTAGTTAACAAATGGAATGTACTAAGCATTGATATGGTGGAGGCAGACTCTATACAGTTTCAAATGTAGATATGATAGAGCCCAATAGGCTCCAGAATCTGCACACAATTTGATTGACAGTTGAGAGGCGGGACCAAAGAGCCAAAGCACAACCCCCCAAGCACAACTAGGTGTGTCTTGGTCTATATATTACATATTACTTGGTCATATATATATATATTACAATGTCTTTGGCTCATAAACCAAAGACATTGTCTTGTAAGAAGCTGTAGGAAAGGTCACCTATAGCTACACCACGTAAGTTATAGCAGCGAGGCGGAGCCCAAGAATAGGAACTCAACTCCACAGACAAAATTAAGCACATGTACATATTAGAAAGCATAGATAATATTTATATATAAACATATTCATAAACACAAAAATTATATAATTCATTTGAAGTCTTGCACATTACAGGATATCCGGCTGAGTCGTCTCTAAATTGAGGTTTTAAGCTGAAAGGAGAGAAAAAATGGGTTATATTATGATTGCAATTTTGTTTACAAAACTTATTCATGCAACATTCCAAATTATAGCATCTATTTAGATTAAAAATATTTATTATTATTATAATCTTTATTTGGACAATTATTATTTTCATATATCATTGATCATTGCTGTCTTATATGTGCTGTCAATCTGATGTATGGTGTCTATTAATCTTGTTTAAATTACTAATCAAGCTGTCAATGTAATCAATCAGAGCTTTAATATAACAATGTGCTTTAATATACTTACTAAGCTCTCTCATCTCATTTTTCTCTTGCAATGTATCTTTATCATTTATCAATTCTGATAGAAATTACCTACTTAAAATTATCTGCTAGATTAAGGACCTGCCCGAAACGCTGCGCGTACTAGTGGCTTTACAAGAATGTAAATACTGTACTATCCAATGTATTCTCACAAACCCAATGGTATATCTTGTATATATATAAATAAATAAATAAATAAATAAATAAATATACATCATTTATTTGATTATTTTAAGGTTAAACTTCGTGTTCTCAGTAGTATTGTGTTAATTGTTATCGAAGCTACAAGTCCACACATTTTGGGCTCACCATAACCCGTGCTGCTTGGAACATTTGTTCTGAGCAGCTGAATCTAAAATAACAACAACATATATATTACAAACGATACTGCTGCTGTTAGTGATTCGATAAAAGTGTACATACTGCCACACACACACTAACCACTACCTGCCTCACACTAGGGTCTGGTAGCTAAGTGGACAGCAGGCGGGACAGGAATCCTGTGACCTGGGTTCGATTCCCGGCGCCGGCAAAGACAAATGGGCAGAGTTTCTTTCACCCTGATGCCCCTGTTACCTAACAGTAAATAGGTAATTGGGAGTTAGACAGCTGTACGGGCCGCTTCCTGTGTGTGTGTGTGTGCGTGAAAAAAATTGTAGTTATTAACAGTTGATTGCTTGACAGTTGAGAGGCAGGCCGAAAGAGCAGAGCTCAACCCCCGCAAGCACAACTAGGTGAACACACTGACCAAGGGGGTAGAAATAGCCTAAGCTACTCTATCCCTTTGAGATGTATTTCTTGCTTATCTCAATAAACATACTTGAACTTAAACACACTGACCACCACCTGCCTCACACTGAACACAATACTCAGGAGATTGATTAACTTTTAGGCATAAATATTCAAGCATTTATTCATATTCATTATGAGGTTATGAAGCGAGGGTGTAGGCTAAAAGAAAAAAAAAAGAGACAAAAAGGAAAAACCTGAATTGATCCTTCGCTAAACCTTCAATATCTTGTCTGCCTTGCAGCGATACCATGCAACAAAATCTCCACTGATATATTGTTGTTTCCAGAGAGACAACAATACAAGAAATGTTCTATAAATACAGACATTTGAAGATGTGTGAACTTAATAAATTATATCCTGGTTTAGTGGTAAATGATATCGTTCAAGATACTGTAAAAACTTCGCCCAATGAACTGCTGAATAACGTGTATAAGTATATCACAAGCTTCATTACTTAGTATAACAACGAGACGACCGACTTTGCAATTACATTATTCACTCTCGATGTTCTTGAAGATATCCTCATAATGCACCCAGAGTTTGCCAGTGCTGGCTACTGATCACATGACTTTTTTTTCATTTTTTTCTAATTTTTTCTCAACACAATTTATACTTTAATCTCAATTAGTATTAAGTTTTAGTTTTAGTGTTTTTCCTGCCCGAAACGCTTTGCGTAATAGTGGCTTTAGGCATTGTATGTACTAGCTCTATCTATAAATCCATCAACTTTTGTATTTCACCTTGTATGTATGTAATGTACTTTACCTGAATAAATATTTGTATTTGTATGACTAACCATCCTGCGAGATGGGGACTTTTAGCATCACTGCTGCCTTATTCAAGAACTCTTGTTGCTGCACAAATGCAGATGTACATAAATGTGTTAATAACAAAAAAAGATTGCTGTCTGAAAATATTTGGGAATGGAACTATCAGGAGAAAGCGTCAAGCCATTGCGACTATATAGCACTTGGAAGAGATCAGGATTTGGGATGGGACGGGGAAATCCCAGGAGGGGGGGGATGGTGCCCAACCACCTGGAAGGTCGGGGATTGAACTTCGACCTACATGAAGCGAGACAGTCGCTCTACCGTCCAGTTTAAGATTGATTTGATTGATTGATAAAGATTAAGCCACCCAAAAAGGTGGCACGGGCATGAATAGCCCGTAAGTGGTGGTTCTTTTGAGCCATTACCAGTATCATTAGCTGATACTGGAGATCTGTGGAGGGGCGACTGCACCCTGCGTGACGGGAGATGTCTCCACCGTCGTCCAGTTCAAGTGGTTGGGCAAAATATATTAGGGAAGAAACTGGAGACCTTACCCTCAGCTGGACTATCAAGGCATCTTGGCGGACATGCCAGGAGCGAATATAGGGCACTTGGGATGAATAAAAAGCACCCCTCTGCTACCATCAGGAAGTGACTGTCGCCACCAAAATAAAATCAAGTTTACGGGGATCAAAATACACATACTCGATGGCTATTTACATACACCATACTCCTTAATCTTGACAGTCTTGCACCTTGATGTCTTCAGTCTACACTGCATGCACTCACTCACACACACAGTCTCTCTCGTTGTATATACATACATATATATATATATATATATATATATATATATATATATATATATATATATATATATATATATATATATATATATATATATTCACTTAGGATAGCAAAGAGTGTATGTATTATTATCGTCGTTTGCAACACCTGCAGGTTACCAATGGCCAATTTATTAATAAAAACTAAAAAAAAATGTTTATGGGAACTAGAAATTCCTTTGAGAACAGGTGTGTTGAGGCAGATGTTATCAGTCTCATGTTCTGTGTTTACGTCTCGGTCGGTGGTGGCGTACATGCCCAGTGAGTCACCCACCCTTACCGTGGCCCATCTTCCCTCACCCCTGGCCTACATGGCCTCTCTCTGGCCCACATGGCCTCTCCCTGGCCCATCTTCCCTCACCCCTGGCCCACATGGCCTCTCCCTGGCCCATCTTCCCTCACCCCTGGCCCACATGGCCTCTCCCTGGCCCATCTTCCCTCACCCCTGGCCCACTTGGCCTCTCCCTGGCCCATCTTCCCTCACCCCTGGCCCACTTAGCCTCTCCCTGGCCCATCTTCCCTCACCCTGGTCCACATTAGCCTCAGCCTGGCCAACATGGCCTCTCCCTGGCCCATCTTCCCTCACCTGTGGCCCACATGGCCTCCCCCTGGCCCATCTTCCCTCACCCTGGTCCACATTAGCCTCAGCCTGGCCAACATGGTCTCTCCCTGGCCCATCTTCCCTCACCCCTGGCCTACATGGCCTCAGCCCTTGCAACAGAGAGAAGAACACATGGAAATAGTGGGGTAGATCAGCTTAACGATGAAACAGAGAGTACTACAGAGGCGGGGATGGCAGGGCCGCCCAGCCTGGCGAGGCATCTACACAAACGAATGGGCAAGAGTGACTGGTTCACCATATCCCACTCAACTTATCAGATACGGAAATGTACCCACAAGAACAATTACTCCTCGGGGGGAAACAAAACGTAGGCAGACCCTCACCCAGACCTGCCTTTCATCACTCTAGCTCACCCTGGCCTGCTTTCCATCTTCCCTCATCAGGGCCTTCCTTCCATCTCCCTGGTCCGCCTTCTTTCACCCTGGCCCACCTCCCATCCCGATGGGCCATCGTCCTACTGCAAATTCCTGCAGTGTTTACACCGTGAAATGTAAACGACGAACTTTTGTTTATGCAGCTTCTCTTGTTCTCAGTAAATCTTGCTCGAGGGTTACTTGCAGAGCCCACCCCACCGTCCTCCTCCACTACACTCCCTCCCTGCACCCATTACTGCCCCCACACCCCCACCTGAGGTTTGCAACACGATCAGAACGTGAATTAGGAGAACTACATACAAAGTCACTACCTTCAGATAATGAGGGGAAGAGATAAGGACGTACAAGGACACCTTCTTTAAATTGAAATTAGGACAAGGTAGAAATGTAAATGAGTCGAAGAAATGTGAGGAAATACTCGTACTCAGTACGGGCCAGCAAGTGGAATACAGTGAAAGAAGTCGTGGAAGCGACCTCCATCTACAACGTTCAGGTCAGGTATGGTAAACTACTGGAAAGTCAAGAAGGTTATAATAATATGCACTAGTTATCAGAATGACAGTTTGCGAAGCATATATAATGTACCTACTAATCTTCGTCACATTTTCTTACAATGTACCTGTTAACATTTCTCAATTTTGCTAGAAATTAGCTACTTACATTTATCTGTTAGATTAGGACCTGCGCGAAACGCTATGCGTGTTAGTGGCTTTTCAAGAATGTAAAAATAATCAATGCTATGTACTCTCATAAACCCTATGTCCCTTCTTGTATATAAATAAATAAATAAAGACTTGGACCTGACTCTCCCAATAGTTATTGTTATGTAGCCACTATGTTGGGTAAGCACCACCCCCACCATCACAACACCACCCCCACCACCATCACAACACCACCACCACCCCCACCACCATCACAACACCACCACCACCCCCACCACCATCACAACACCACCACCACCCCCACCATCACAACACCACCCCCTCCATCACAACAACACCACCACCCCCACCATCACAACACCCCCACCATCACACCACCACCCCCACCAACCAACCGTGGGCGCCCCACCCCCGGGCCACCCCCACCACCACCAGACCTCTGCCCACTATTATAATCTCCCAAGGGTGCCGTATCGGGCCTGATCCTTACCAGAGGTGAAGACCAACATGAACTAAATACTTCGTCTGGATTAACCTATGTAGGGTAATTAGATAAATATTATTATTAAGTATATGAATATAAATAATCATGGACAAAATATTTAAGTTGAAATTGGTTTGGTGTTGGGTTTAAGGCCTTTCACCCGCTGGAGGATTATTAAGCAACCCGTCCTCCTAGTGGAACGTCGCATTTTGACGTACACTCCACCTAAGGCCAAAAATTGTCGTACTAGAAAATGGAAGCAGCTCACGAAATTGACATACTGTTCCGTTTTCTTGTTTTGGTCCTCTGGTAGGTTAGGATAATGGCACTTTAGCACTTTAATACTTTACTGTGAACATTGTCAAGGACTAAAGTAAACTCAGTGTATATACATCGAGAACCAGAGCACACTTGACTCCAGGTCTTTAAAGTATGATAATAATACTCACATACAGAAGAAATAGACGTAAACATAAGTGCGTTTTGTCGGGGACAGGAAGCCTGCTTGCATATACTTTAGACTTGTAACGAGATCCTCCCAAGGTCGATCTACTGACCTTCCCCAGGATGCAACCTACCAATAGTTGCTAACTCTAGGGTGCCTCTTTACTCCTAGTTGAACAGAACAATTAGGTGAAAGGAAACGTCACGAAACTGTCGGACTAAAGAGTTTTATTCTAACCTACAAGAAGACCCACCAACAGAAAACGGGACATTATGTAAATTTTTTTCACGAGCCGCTACCATTTTCTCGAATGACAGTTTTTGGCCTTAAGACGTAAAGTATAAGTCAAAATGTGACGATTAGGAGGACGGGTTGAATCCTTATTGTCCCGCCCGGGAATCTAACCCGGGATCCCTGATCCATGAGTTGAAAATGGAGCTAATTGTCCCATGAGACCCGAAGCTGTACAGCGTCGAAGTTTATGCTTGTGCATGACCTATTTACTGAGTAAATAAAGATGATTCATGCAAGGGAAGATGTATCAGCATTGCCCGAAACAGTTATGCGTGCTAGTGGCTTCAGAAAAATGTGAGAACTCTTTTTAATATACAAATAAAAGCAAAATGCTACACTGAGATTCATGACTCTTAGTCAGCTGGAGACAGACAACTGAATGTGCAGCACGGGCTTTCGAGTTGCCTCAACGGACAGAAACTACTAAAAAGCTCCAACCTATACTAACCTAACCTGTCGACCACGCATCGAAAACAAGAATGTTTGTGAACTACTGTGATTTATAGCACCCCTCTATTTGGCCGTTCGGAATTTTGACGTCAAACTGCGATGTATTGTGCGAGCGAGTCTGTCCTCTTAAGATTTCCCAACGTCAAGAAACTGTCGTACTAAAGTGCCCTTATCCTAGCCTACCAGAGGACCCAAAACAGAAAACGGGACAGTATGTCAATTTCGTCAGCCGCTCCCATTTTCTAGTACGACAATTTTTGGCCTTAGGTGAAGTGTATGTCAAAATGCGACGCTCTATTAGGAGGGCGGGTTGCGAGAGGACAGGTTGGAATGCGAGCGAATACCAAGAAGATATGAACATTTCCAGGCAAGGCGGAAAAAATGAAACAGTATGAAGGGGTGACTCGCCTACACAGCTCTGGCGAGGCGCAACGGGTGCCGGCAGCCATGACCTTAATATTCCTTCGTGGTCCCAACGGTCAGGGACGCTCTTCTGGGAACCTCGTGACGTCTATGTTGAGCTTCTGCAGAAATCCTTCTTTGGTTACACATCTTATATAATATCTTCAATGAATCGCTTGTAACAAATTATGATGAAAGAAGATGACACACGGCGGATCGTTACTGTACCTCATGGATAGAGGCTTAAATTGTCAAGGTTAATTTTGTCCTTCGAGTTCCTGGCTATGTTATCAGTGACTGTAGTGACGGTGTGGAGTATAAAGTTCGTCTGTATAAGGATACAGGTCAAAGCAGGTCACAGTACACAGCGGGCGAGAGCAGAGGGGTGAAAGGCTCCCCGGAGACTGTATACACTGTTACCCCAGGATCTGGCAAGCTTGCGGGGCGGCGCGAGAGGCACAGCAAAATCTCAATCTCAATCTCAATCTCAATCTCTCTCTCTCTCTCTCTCTCTCTCTCTCTCTCTCTCTCTCTCTCTCTCTCTCTCTCTCTCTCTCTCTCTCTCTCTCTCTCTCTCTCTCTCTCTCTCTCTCTCTCTCTCTCTCTCTCTCTCTCTCTCTCGCCCATTCTCCTTCCTATTCTCCTTTCTTCCAGCCCAGTCTTCCTTCCTCCCAACCTTACAATCTCCCGCCCTCCCTCCGTCTCTCTCTCCCAGTGGGAAAAACATGTTTGAGTAATGTTGAATCAGCATTATCGATGTTTAACAACATTATCGCCGTTGAATCAACGTTATCGACGTTCATTCAACGTCAATAACAGAGGAGAAATAGGTTTGAAAGCACTCTATTGGATTGGACGGCAGAGCGATGGTCTAGCGTCTTGCAGGTCAGCGTTCAATCCCTGACTGTCCAAGCGGTTGGGCACCATTCCTTCATTCGCCCTATCCCCAGTCCTTATCTTCATTCCTTTCAAGCTCTATATATAGTCATAATGACCTTATTCCTGACATTACTTTTGTACCTACCTCTATGGACAATCAAACCCACATTTCAGGCTTGCATTTAATTTTGACAAGGCATATTAGATTATATTTGGATTCAGAAGCCTACAACAGGTCTGCAGGCGGAGTCTTGATTACCAGAAGGTCTGAAGTGATACAGATTTCCCTTACGATAATATCTTACGACTTTCAGTGGTAGTTTGTCCTTTGGTGTCTAACCTCTGATAAGGTCTGGACGACCTCTGGTATTGTCTTAAATTTTACAACGATATCGTGCTGTCATTTTGTACCTGAGAGCTGTACATGCCTCCCTCCCCCCCCCCTCCTAGCATGGCAGTAGCATTTGTTATATTCGTATGCGATAATAAAAAATAATATAATACGATAATAAAATAATAATAAAATAATAATCATCATTGTCTAATTTTGTATTATCATATTGTAAAACGGAATTGAACAGTAATAAATATTATAAACGATGAATCAGACGCATTAGAAAGAAGATATAAATACCGTAATCACTATTGGTAATGTTTAACCACACAAAGTTCTCAGTAAGTGTAGCTGAACTGACAGTTAATATCAAATAATCACATAGTTTTCAAATATTTATTAATAAATTTGCAAGCGAAATAAGATGCAGTTAAATATAACTATAGTGCACAGATTTTAATATTAAAGATTACAAAATCATTTAAATAAGTGACTTGTGACAAAATATGCTCTATATATATTGACGTTTAAATGTTTTTTTTTAACTTTGTATTCAAACTGTGTTTAACAGCAGCCATTATAGAATTAAATTCTAATAATAATAAAAAAATTTAATTCTCCTGGGCTCTTAGGAGACTCGAACCCCGGACCCCACACATGTGAGGCAGACATTCTATCCACTCAGCTGTAAGTAACCTTAATAAGGAAAGATTCCAGAAGCAGCCACTGCTGCTATGCTGAAATTTTCCACTTTCCTCGACTACTACTGAAGCTCAGAGGAATTAGTGCTCCACACCCTCGTCATATAAATTGTCATCCACACTTCCGTGAAAATAAACATTTCAATTCACCTGGGCCCGTGAATGTTCGAGTCTCCTAGAGCTCAGGTGAAAGAAAATGTTTATTTCCACGGAAATGTGGATGACAATTAATAATAGTAATAATAATAAGAGCATCCGAACGCAGCTAAAATCTAAGTTACATATTGCAGCAAAATGATGCACAGTGGTCATAATGCAGCAGCTGCAACACCAGTATTTACGGAATGGCACAAGAATTCGACCAATTAATAAAACAGGTGCACACGCGCCGCAGCAGCCATGAATACCCATGTGCATGGGAGTAGGCTTGCAAGAGACAAAAGAAGAGAAGAACTATCGGTATTGCCATGAAATGCCCAACAAACCTTTCGAACATCATCAATACATAATGAAAATAGCTACTGAGATTTAACAACCCAGATATAGCAAGATACATTGAAAATAACCATACAGAAACCACCATATAAATTACAACCAGTTGACAAACTAAACAATGACTAAAAGAAGACTGAAGCAGTATCGAGGAGACATGTATTGCACAAGATGGCGTTTGTGGCGGTGAGAGGCCAAGGTAAGCCTGTGTGTGTGTGAGTGTCCTGGGGGCGCTGGCGGAGGTGTGGGCGTGATGGGGGGCGACGGTGTAGCGGCGCTGGTGTGGGCAGCCAGACACCGATAGTTGCACGTGTGAGTGTGTCGAGGAAGGGTGGAAAAACTACACAGCTGACCAAGTGGTGGTGGTCGACGTACCAGGCAGGGGTTGTCAAGACGGTCGCTCGGTGCTCACATGCCCTGTCTCCACTCCCAAGGTAAGACCCGGTCACCAGACCCTACTGAACGTTTTAGCTAAAATAAAACGAGAATGCCTTCGTATCCATAGAGACACGTGCCTTCTAGATACTATTGTCACTACACAGATTTTAGATAACTATACATACCCTCCCGTTTAAAAATATACGTATTTAACTCTGACGCTCGATTGGTAATAATAAATATTTGATTTTTGTTTTGTTTACTCAAGGTTTTTATAAAGCTTACATTGTTGGCGTGTATTCTGGCATGTTGGCATTGGCATGTATCTTATTATGATGAACAGACTGTGAAAGTGGCCTTTAAGATAGTGTTAAACATACAGTGCAATCTCCCGTCCGCCTCCAGAGAGTGTTTAGCGAAGGTGGCGTTCATGATGCTATCGCAGCCGATATCGTTCGTTCACGTGACGATTGTCATAACATTAAATTTGTAATTTCATTTTTATTTGGGACCACTTATACCCATCGTGTAGGGGGACGATAGAAAGGTTACAGTCAAACAATAGGTTCAGGTGAGTTGTTTTCATACAGTTTTCGATATGCTATTATGATTCTGAAGCAATCCAGTGGGCGGCGGTGGAAAGGTTAGTCACGTGCGCGCACTGCCTACTGCAGGCAAACTTGGCAGTTATAGGGTTATCTCTAAAATTTAATGATAACATCTATATACCTTGGCCTGTTTTCTGGATTAGTGGTGGTGGGCAGGGTCAACTGAAGCCGTTTATGATAGCATTCTGATATATTTAAATCTCTTGATATATGCGTTGTATGAACATATACACTCTTAAACTCGAGTATTTTTGTGATTTAGGAAAGGGGGAACAATTTCTAGCGAGCTATGTAGCAACATCCAAACAATTCGAGACTTCGGCTTAAACACATTTATGGCTAAAACATGCGTCAGTCCTGCCTTAAACGTATATCAGTCATATAAAAAAAACGCATTAGTCATGCCCAAAACAAGGCATCAATAATGCCAAAAACACACTTCAGTTATCCCCAAATGTGCGTCATTGCTGCCCAAAACACACATCAATGATGCCATAAAAAAGAAACTTCAGCCGTACCCAAAAATAAACATTAGGCATGCCCCAAAACACTCCAACTGTGCCCAAAACACACACATAACCTATGTAAGATGACAGTAGGGTACCCACAAGCACCTGCCTGAATAGCTACTGTGTCAAGAGGCCAGTGGTCAAGAGAGGGCAGTTTAGTAGGCACTTCAGAGTTACAAAGCAGATATTATTTCCCAGTTATATTTTCAGTTCATTACATTCGGACCTTCGTCTATTTTTTGTGTAATAGCCTAAAGCTGAGAATAAAGTAATTTGTAATATTTCAAGATCAGTTATAACGATGTAGATTGATCATGACCTCCTCCTAAATTCAGTGCACACTACGATGCTCCAGAATGTAGTATTTCCCTTGTAAATTTATGTATATATGACCTTTATAC
This sequence comes from Procambarus clarkii, assembly GCF_040958095.1. Classification (NCBI taxonomy): domain Eukaryota; kingdom Metazoa; phylum Arthropoda; class Malacostraca; order Decapoda; family Cambaridae; genus Procambarus; species Procambarus clarkii. The sequence continues at coordinate 10,475,588 of NC_091188.1, read as the reverse complement.
TGTATATTATTAATAAAGATAAACAAAAATAGTTAGGCTATTTATTATGTAGCCTTGAGTCTCACAGAGATTGCTAGGCTATTTAACATGGATTCTTAAATCTCTCACAAATTGTTAGGCTATTACATTATGGATCCTTGAATCTTTACCAATATAACTACGATCGTATTGTTTTTCTTGTGACTGAAGTGACTACAAAACGGAGAATACAGCGTTTTGATGCCAAGAGTGTTTTTTGTAAGGTTGAATGTGTACAGAAGTCGTGGCAGCCAGTCTCGGACCCCGCCACACACACAAGTGGGTATTTCGGGCCCAGCTCTCCACCGCCTCCACACAACAACACCTACCAACACCACACTAATTTACATGAGGCAAGATGGTTAGAGTCGATGCAATCTGTGTCTGCTCTTCGTGGCATTTGTCCGTTGTTTAAAATAATACATTCCAAAATCTTTTCAGATTAATTTGTGATCAAATGCTTCTCTGATCATCTTTTAAACGCACGCGCACACCCACATATGCATAAATGAGCAAGTCCTATACACATACATACCATATACGTGAAGTTCTATTAGAATCAGTCGTATAGATCCTTACTGTTCCTGGTTTATATAACCGACTTGAGAAGACAGACTGCTTCTTGACGATATAACGTAAGACTGACGAAAAGAAAATAAGAATATTGACAAACGACAGCTGCAAAATCGGGCTTATGTTAGGCTCGGTTGGGTTAGTTCAGGTTGGGTATGGTTAGGTTGGTTTTAAAATCCGGTGGCGAATAGGTTAGGAGGGTTGCTTGGGTTCATATGTTTCTGGTTAAGCTAAAAGGATTGGATTTTTTCTGGAGTGGCAAATTAAGAGAACAATAATGTATATTGTATAATTATCAGGGACCTGACAGCTGGGTGGACAGCGCTTCGGATTCATTGTCCCGAGGTTCGATCTCCGGTGGAGGCGGAAACAAATGGGCAGAGTTTCATTCACCCTGATGTCTCTGTTACCTAGCAGTAAATAGGTACCTGGGAGTTAAACAGCTGCTACGGGCTGCTTCCTGGGGGTGTGTAACAAAAAGGAGGCCTGGTCGAGAACCGGGCCGCGGGGACGCTAAGCCCGGAAAATCATCTCAAGATAACCATCATCCAAGAGTGACTGCCTTCAGAGCTTGTAGAGAGACTGGGCCAGGAGCATGTATTGTGTATTCAAATATTTAATGTCTCGGTGTGTACCATTCACCCAGCCCGTCCTCCTAAGGTTTTCCAACGTCAAGAAAACTGGCTCTCCTAACCTATCAGAGGATCCAAAATAGAAAACGGGACAGTACGTCACTTTCACGAACCGCTTCCATTTTCAAGAACGACTATTTTTGGCCTTTTGTAACGCATACGATCGAAATGCGCCGTTCTTTGTAAGAGGACAGGTTGATTCACCAGCTTCTCTGGAATTTCCTGGCGCGTCACTTATCTCGTCCTCCCACAAACAAAATTCTTGCTGGATTGACCACCCGCCCCCACTGCTTCCCGGGCGAGAGCGAATGTACTTGGGACTTCCTTCTGAGTCCCCGTACTGGCTAGCCTCAACCTTCTGGAGGTGGCTTCCATTGCTTCTTTCAGTCCATTGATTTTATGTTTACTAGTCTCGAGACATTCGAGTGTTTTCGTATACTATGACTCACTTGCAAGGCTGTCCATGTCAACATTGTCTATTCCCCTTAATTCATGTTGTGATCAGGTTCCCTCTGGTCCTTATTTCCTTTAGAGTTGTCAAATGAAGTTCCCTTAAATTATCTTAGCAGCTTAGGTAACTTAGTTCGGGCACTATAGCCTTGCTTCATATATGTAAGCTTTTTCAGTCTTCCTTTTGTGCTCAACGAAATGCAAATTCCGTGTCATTGCTGCGTTTTCAAGAGTTGATCTGACGTAGGGTGTGTAAATTATCCTGAAAGAGACCTGCCTTGAGGTTATCTTGAGATGATTTCGGGGCTTTAGTGTTCCCCGCGGCCCGGTCCTCGACCAGGCCTCCACCCCCAGGAAGCAGCCCGTGACAGCTGACTAACACCCAGGTACCTATTTTACTGCTAGGTAACAGGGGTATAGGGTGAAAGAAACTCTGCCCATTGTTTCTCGCCGGCGCCCGGGATCGAACTCGGGACCACAGGATCACAAGTCCAACGTGCTGTTCGCTCGGCCGACCGGCTCCCTTGTTTAGGTTTCTGAAGGCTGTTCAGAATTCCATAATGTTTGGAATTTCTCAGAAGCTGCTGATGTAGTCAATTATCTTTATCTGGTTGTGATACCTGTAGTTACTGGCCTCTTATGGTGTAGTTTCCTTTCGGTCTTCTTTCTCTTGTCAATTTTTATTTTCTTTCACATGCTTCGGTTGAGATTTAGCAGCCATTTGTCTTCCCACTCCTACAGGTTGTTAAGGTCTTCCTGTAGCACTCTACAGTCTTCCTCAGTTTGGACACTGTTCATTAGTTTTGCGTCGGCTGCAAGCACTAATCTTCACGAACTCACTCCTTACAGTAGATTATTCACATAGATTAGGAATAGCAACGGGCCCAGGACCGAGCCTTGAGGGACTCCGGTTGCTATATCTCTCTCTACTCCGACATGTCACACTGTCACCTTCCTTTCCTGTTCGTAAAGTACTCCCGAACCCACTTTAGTGTCATTCCGGTTATCTCAGCCTGTCTCTCCATTTTAGGCACTAGCCTAAAATGTAGGGAATAGTATCAAGATTGTTATATCAATCTTGAAAAATGTAATTTATTCAGTCCCTTCTCTCCTGCTGTAACTTGGTGTCCTTGTCATGGAACTCTCTCAAGTTTGGTCGCTATGTTGTCATCTTACTGTTTCTCTGCTGATTCTTATAAACGTTTCCTTGTTGTTTGTAGATGTTGTGATACCCATCCATGCTATTCTCTGTTGTTCTTCAGTGGCCTGCATGTGTGTATCTGTATATTAAGTTTATATGTATTTGGCATGTGGCTGGGTTTGCGCGTGAGGGTGTACTCACTTAGATGTTTTGGCAAGAACGAGCCCGGCTCCTATCCCGTCAGTATGTACACGTGATTACGGGTAGTGTGCACGTGTTTAATGATATATGCGGGCGCGCGCAAGTATGTGCGCACGTGTTTCTGGATGTGTATGAGTGCGAATGTATGTGTGTGTGATTGTGGTGGGGAGATGAGGGGTGTTGCTTGAGCCTGCCCAGGGGGGAGGCTGGTGGTCGGGCACAGTGAAAGTGTTGGTGCGGACGGGCACGGACGGTACTCCTCGCGCTCCCACCTGTCTGCCCTCCTCCTCGGCGTCTCCAGGGGCTCCTGGCTGGTGGCACCTGCAGCCTGGGCACCTCGTCGCCCCAGGTGAGTCTCAGGGGAAGCTCCAGGTGGCGTGGTGGCTCCCCCGCCCGCGGCATCAACACCTGAAGCTACAGGTGTGTGTGTGTGTGTATACCCCGCTGCAGAACTCGTGGTATAAACACTATCCCTTCCTTCGCCCACATGTGCACTCGGCTCTAACCTACTTGTACACCCTGGCCCCCGCCCACCTGTACAATGCCCCGCCCCCTTGTGTTGTATGCCCTTGTCTACCTGTGCACACTGCTACCACCTACATGCTAACGGCGTGCTGGCGATTGATTGATGAAGACCAAGCCACCTAGGAGTTGGCACGGACATGAGTAGCCCGTAAGGTGTTCCTCAACAGTCTATATGGTCACAGCAACTGATACTCATCATTTCGGGCTCACCATAGCCCGTGGTCCATGGATATTTCGTTCTGAGTAGCTAAATCTAAAACAACAACAATGATGCTCATCTCGCTCTATTGTTGCATCCTCTTGTAGATTAGCGTGTCAGTGGTGCAAGTTACTCGGCAGCCACCTGCTTTGGTAGACTTTGCCAGTCTCCCGATCTTCCTGTCCGCTGTCTGTTAGACTGCTTCTGACAGGTGTGGTTGGCAAAGTCCAAGTGGTCTATATATATATATATATATATATATATATATATATATATATATATATATATATATATATATATATGCCCGAGTAAGCTCGTCAGGTGATGTGGGAAAGACCAGGTGTCGTATGGGGGGGCGGTCAGATGCTGGACTAAACCTACAGGTGCTAAGGGGTACGGATAGGGGCTAAAGTTTACAGCCAGATGAGGAAACAGATGATCAACACACGTTAGAAAAAAGAGAGCTGTCAGCTGAGGGAGCAGCTGGTCTTCAAATATTTTGCGGTGGCAGGTGAGTTGCCAGCTGAGGGAAACAGCTGGTCACTAATGATTAAGAGAGAGACAGGCATGTGACCAGCTGATGGAACAGCTGGTAACCAGACCCTTGAATAAGGCATGGATGTGGCCATATGAGGACACAGTTCGGTCGACAGAGAGTAAGTAGGACAAGCGTGTGGCCGCCAGCTGGCGACACACAAACACGGTACGATAGAAAAGGAAGGTGTATAACCAGGTGGTACACAGGTGGTCACCACAGGGCTAGAGAGAAAGTGGCGTGGCCACCTGAGAAACAGTTGGGTACAGTGAGTAGGGAGGGAATGAGATGGTCTCAGTGAATGCCTAGCTAGGGCACAGCTGATTACCGGGAGAGCGGGAAGAGTTCAGTTTACGATCAGCTAGACCCCCAACAGCTGGTCATCAAAGTAAGGAGGCACCTTTTGAAGTCGGCTGGCACACAGATGGTAACCTTAAATTAGCCAGTGCAAGAGCCTACCTTTCTTAGGGTCACAGCTAGTCAGAATATTTGGTCTGTGGCTGGGCTTCACCGAGTCACTGGCTATTCATCAAGAACTTACAGAAGAACCGCCAAGTATACTTTAAATTTAAACATAGTTTAGTTCTAGAGCCGACTCAAACATATATATATATACACAGTTTCCTTAAATAATATACTTATCTTAAATTAAAGTTAAGGATTGATTGATGAAGATTAAATCACTTAATGAGGTGGTATGGGCATGAATAAACCGTAAAAAGTTAAGTAAAAAAAATGAATTAATATATTATTACAACTGGAGACTTACAAACTAGATAAATTAATTAAATATAATTGCTTTCGTTACTAAACGATTCATATAGCGTGATTACTATAAGAAAGTAATTTGTAACTTATTAGGTAATAGTAATACTAATAATTATGGAAATTATATAATTATGAATGCTATAACGGTTGGCAATACGAATATACTTTTTAATTCCATACATAAGTATTTCTAACGTTTTACTTTTGAATGATATACTTTAAAATTTTTTATTGTCAAGCTTTTAATATTATGCTTACGCATTTTTTTCCACACTGGTAATATATATATATATATATATATATATATATATATATATATATATACATACTGAGAGTGTACTTTAGTCCATGCACTAAATAAGGGTGATAAGTAAGTTATTATAATGGCCTTGATAACCCTAGGGTGATAAGTCGTAAATACAACACTAAATAAAAGTTCTATTATTTTAGCTGTGATAGAAATTATGTGTTAACACGACCATCCACCGCCTGGTACCCTCTCCCACACAGGTCTTGTGGTATCATCCTACGCTTACGTTTTTGTTCGATATTCAACGCTGATAAATAATCGCTTGGTGGGTTTGCTCACCAAATCTTTAAATAAACTCGCGCGCACACACACACACACACACACACACACACACACACACACACACACACACACACACACACACACACACACACACACACACACACACACACACACAGGCACTGTGGGTATGTTTGAGTTCGTACGTGTGATCACGAGCGTCCAAGTGAGCCCGCACACACACTATGTTTGAGCTCGTTATGTGTCCTCATTTAATTGCGAGTAAATAGTTTGAACTTCCAATTATGGGCGTCGTTTTTTCAGCTGTCGCCCGCCTGATGTAATGATTCCCAATGATTTCTCTGGGAATGAAAAACAAATATCATGTAATGATTTCTTTTACTGGACCTAAGATGGAGATCCGTAGGTCATCATCGCTCCAAAATCAGCAACATCAAGTAGGTGATCGTATCTACAAAATCACATACAGAGATCACACTAACGTGATGCATCAAATGATGCATCACGTCAGTCAATCAGTAGGTCAGTCAATCTGACCTATTCGCTGTTGAATGCAGTCAGTGTTTTGTCGGGCGTCTGTAAGGATGCTCATATGCAACACCAGCCACAAAGTCGGTGATAATCTCCAACACGCTATTGGTCGATTTGTGGACAAAAGAGCGAAGGAAAAGTTTTTCTTTTACTCTTATTTGTGCTATTAATAATTCCCATTACCTGTGGTAGCTGTCCCTATCATCCAGAGGGCGCAGCCAGCACGCTGATGGCCAACTTACCCCTCATTATCTCCAAACAGTGGCACGCTTTTATTTTATTGTGGAAAAAAGGATATTATCACTTTTTTGTCATGATGGTCATTTTGTAAGAAGACTCCAAATGTCAACATGTCATCTAAAAATAATAATACTTATAGTAAGTTTTTGTCGAACGTACACAAATTTACGGTTGCATCCCCACAAAAAAAAAGAGTAAAGTTTGATTTATTTCTGTAGAGGGAACGAAAAGAAGGCAATAATCAAACTTATACTTTAGGATTATATGTGTTTTTTATGTGTACTTAATTAGGCCTAAAATGTTGCATATTATGCCTTGGATTGCTTATTTAGGCCTAGAACAGGTTCCATTTTTAGTATGCATTTTAGTATACATTTAGTACAAAACGTGAACCACTTTTCCCTAAAAAGTTACATGTTTGTGACCACATAACCAGATGGTTTGGCGCTGGGTTTAAGTCTTATTAATCTCTGTAGGGGTCATTAAGGCCACCGCAATTGTTTAACTGATCAACCAGCAAGTATACTTCAGTCCTGACCACAGTTCAGGATTAAAGTAAACTCAGTGTACATATACCGAGAGGCGAGGTATACGTCTCTCTGTATATATCCTTGGTCATGTCAAAGACTCAAATAACCTGTCGCACTGAGTGTTCTCATGATAGTAATGACCGACACTCCTCAACAAATGGGTGGTGCAGCAGGCACCGCCGCTGCTGATACATCACGCTGCACCTTCATCAGCTACTCAAAGTGTACCGGGATTGTTCTTTCTGTGTATCTAATGTTATTCGGGTTGTGTATACATGCATTTGTATATGTGCTTGAGCGCGTGAGTATTTATGTGTATGTGTGCATGTTTGTGTTCACTCGCCAAGATGTGCTTCCAGAAATGAGCTCGGCTCCTAGCCTAGCTCTGCGAACATTCGTATTTGAATGCAATGACTCAATTTCCACGTTTTTCTTATCGTGTTTAAGTGTAAATTTGAGGTCTGAGTTAGCTCCAACGTATGTGGGCGTTTTCACCTAGATTTGTTTGAAGGGTCTGTCGTGAACTACCAAGACCCCCTCCCTATTTAAGTACTTTAATGAAATGGCTGTTCTCTAGTTTTTCTAATCATATTTATATTTAAAACTATTGAGTTTCATCCACTTTTTGTATCTCATCCAATTGTGTTTATGTACAACTCTTGACTGACTTAAGTTCTTCCTTACGCCTCTGTAAGGAAGAACATTTGTTCTCTTATATATATTACATTTTATTCTATATTATCTTATATTTCTTTTGTAATAATTTACATTTGTTCTCTTCTACTTTCATGCCTCGTCGCTCTGTTTTTCTCCCTTCAAACATGAATTCTTTATTTACTCGGCCAGTTTCATTGGTATTTTGTATATTGTTATCATGTCTCTCCGTTCCTATTACTACAGTTTGGAAAAGTCCAGTTATTAGTCTATTTCCAGTCCAGAAATAGCAGACTGAGCTATTTCCTCATAGCTCAGTCTGCTTAGCTCAGGAACGAACCTTGTTTTGTATCTTCGAACCCCCTTAAAGGGTCATTGAGAGAACAATGAACAACTCGAAAACCACTGAAGCTTCGACACACACAAAAATATCATTGATAGCTTTGGTCTTCGCCATTTTAAAATTACAACAAAAGGAAATGACATGTATCTATTGTTGTTATTCAAACTGCATGTTTTACTGAAAGAAAGAGAGGTCTTTATGACGCAGTTATTGAAGCAGACAAAGACTGTAATTACACCTCTAGTCTTGCCACTTACTGCGAAGTGTGAGGGAATAGTGTGAAGTGTTAGAGGGAGAAGTGTTACTTATTAAGGTGATTGTGTGACAGTGTTAAGGTGAACCTATGGCATTTTAGGGTGAAATTTTGAATTATTATATTTATGTTTGATATGATAGTGAATTGTGACGTGTTAGGGGAAATTCTGACGTCATAGGGTGAAGTGTGACGGGGTAGGGGAAATTATGACGTCATAGGGTGAAGTGTGACGTGGTAGGGGAAATTCTGACGTCATAGGGTGAAGTGTGACGGGGTAGGGGAAATTTTGACGTCATATAGTGAAGTGTGACGTGGTAGGGGAAATTCTGACGTCATAGGGTGAAGTGTGACGGGGTAGGGGAAATTTTGACGTCATATAGTGAAGTGTGACGTGTGTGGGGAAATTATGACGTCATAGGGTGAAGTGTGACGTGGTAGGGGAAATTCTGACATCATAGGGTGAAGTGTGACGGGGTAGGGGAAATTTTGACGTCATATAGTGAAGTGTGACGTGTGTGGGGAAATTATGACGTCATAGGGTGAAGTGTGACGTGGTAGGGAAATTCTGACATCATAGGGTGAAGTGTGACGTGTTAGGGTGAAGTATCTTGAGGCTAGCATCTCCGCCGCCCTTATGATCCGTCCCAACACGGCACCTGCCCAGGTGTGGGAAGTGGTCAAACCAGTGTTGTCACAGGTGTGAGTGGGCGGACCTGCAGTTGATGTTTAAAGTACGTGGGTGCTCATGTGTGGGCGTGGCTGTGCTGGGATGTGTAAGCGTGGTAGTGGGCGTGGTTGTGCAGGGATGTGTAAGTGTGGTAGGGGGCGTGGTTGTGCAGGGATGTGTAAGTGTGGTAGTGGGCGTGGTTGTGCTGGGATGTGTAAGTGTGGTAGTGGGCGTGGTTGTAATAATAATAATATGCATAGTTGTGAACTAGTTAAGTAACGGTCATTTGACAAAAAATAATGTCTTAGATTGTAGGCTTTGGCAGGTAGTTCAGAACGTGATGCTTGCGAAGATTACGTCCTGAGGGCGTAATGATGTGATTGTGGTGTGATGTGATCTTGTGGGTGTAGAGAAGGAAACTATCTGGAGAAAGCGCCAAGTCATTACGACTATATTGCTATTGGAAGGGGTCAGGATAAGGATTTGGGATGGGACGGGGGAAAGGAATGGTGGCCAGCCACTTCAGGACGGTCGGGGATTGAACGCTGACCTGCATGAAGCGAGACCGTCGCTCTACTGTCCAGCCCAAGTGTAGCTGGGCGGTAGTGTAACGTGATCTTGTTGTGGGTGTGGTGAAGTGTAGTGTGGTATGGTCTTGTGATGTAGTGTGTTGTGATCTTGTTGTGTGTAGTGTATTGTAGGTTTGCTTTGGGTGTAGTCTGTAAGGGGGTGTGAGTGTTGTGTAGGCTGAGTGAAGGTGTTGTATAGTGTGGATGTGGTGAAGTGTGGTGTGATATTAATGTGACTGGTGTAGGTATAGTGTGTGTGAGGTGTGTGTGCTCAGTATGTTCTAAGGTGAATGTGGGGTGGGTGTAGGTGGAACATTAGGGCCCTTGATATTGTGTAGGCTGCCGTAGGTGTATCAGGGAGGGAAGGGGGGTGAGGGTGTTGATGCTGTGTGGGCGGGTATAGGTGTACCAATGGTAATGTTGAAGTGCATATTCTAGCATTGGTCGGACATATGCAATACGCAACTTTATGCAAGCATTCTTCTCTAGATTCCCAAAGGCTGTCCTAATATTCGCTAACATGCGTTGAGGTTGTGTGTTCGGTGTCAGGTCTACTGCCAGGTTCTTCACGCTCATTGAAATTGGGAGGTTTCTATCCTTTATTCTACACAGCTGCTCTTTATTTAGGCCCCCCCCCCCCATTCTCATGACTGAGCAACAGTTGTAGTTGAATTCTAGTCTTTAAGTAACCTTCAGTCTCGCTCTCTGTCGTCCTGGAGCATAATTCACTTATCACTCGTTCTGATTTCCATCATCATCTGAGTGAATGTATTCGAAGACGTTCAGATCTTTAGCTGTATTATTTACCAGTTCTCAGCCCCGTTAATTTTGCGAGCCGCTGTGATTTTCAGTACATCAGTTTTCGGCCTTAGTGGGATTTATACATCAAGATGCGATCCACTGATGAGAGGAGGGGGTCCTAGGTACCCTATGAACGGTCCTTGTGGAATCCCAATCGTTTCATTTAACCCGATTTCTCTCGTCTTACTGTCATGCTGCCTTTACGTGAGGTTGTCATCCACCCCTTTAAATAGTCTTTTAGTTATTATAGATTTTACTTAAGAAAAAATATCACGTGTCAAATTCTTGACGGCTAAACCACACATCAGAAAGATGAAGAAACGACAAGGTTTCTGTCCGTTCTGGATCATTATCAAGTCGTTTACCATTATCAAGTCATTTGCACTTAATAATGGTCCAGGACTGACCGAAACGTCGTCGTTTCTTAATTGTCTGACTGTGGGCGGACATTGCTAGCCTAGTACAGGTGAGGGACTGTGTGGGCGGACATTGCTAGCCTAGTACAGGTGCGGGACTGTGTGGGCGGACATTACTAGCCTAGTACAGGTGCGGTACTGTGTGGGCGGACATTGCTAGCCTAGTACAGGTGCGGGACTGTGTGGGCGGACATTACTAGCCTAGTACAGGTGAGGGACTGTGTGGGCGGACATTGCTAGCCTAGTACAGGTGCGGGACTGTGTGGGCGGACATTGCTAGCCTAGTACAGGTGCGGGACTGTGTGGGCGGACATTGCTAGCCTAGTACAGGTGCGGGACTGTGTGGGCGGACATTGCTAGCCTAGTACAGGTGCGGGACTGTGTGGGCGGACATTGCTAGCCTAGTACAGGTGCGGGACTGTGTGGGCGGACATTGCTAGCCTAGTACAGGTGCGGGACTGTGTGGGCGGACATTGCTAGCCTAGTACAGGTGAGGGACTATGTGGGAGGACATTGCTAGCCTAGTACAGGTGCGGGACTGTGTGGGAGGACATTGCTAGCCTAGTACAGGTGCGGGACTGTGTGGGAGGACATTGCTAGCCTAGTACAGGTGCGGGACTGTGTGGGCGGACATTGCTAGCCTAGTACAGGTGAGGGACTGTGTGGGCGGACATTGCTAGCCTAGTACAGGTGCGGGACTGTGTGGGCGGACATTGCTAGCCTAGTACAGGTGCGGGACTGTGTGGGCGGACATTGCTAGCCTAGTACAGGTGCGGGACTGTGTGGGCGGACATTGCTAGCCTAGTACAGGTGAGGGACTGTGTGGGAGGACATTGCTAGCCTAGTACAGGTGCGGGACTGTGTGGGAGGACATTGCTAGCCTAGTACAGCTGCGGGAATGTGTGGGAGGACATTGCTAGCCTAGTACAGGTGCGGGACTGTGTGGGTCCCCAACACTACCCAAGTACAGGTGGGAGAATATGTGTGGGCGGGAAGGCCAGATGGATGAACTGGGTCCAGCGCGCACACGCGACCAACACCATACATGGTCACTAACCCTGTGTGTGTGTGTGTGTGTGTGTGTGTGTGTGTGTGTGTGTGTGTGTGTGTGTGTGTGTGTGTGTGTGTGTGTGTGTGTGTGTGTGTCTTGTTTTTGTATAGGGGTGAGAGATAGTGTTGGGGATAGGGGGTGGAGTTGGAATTGCAGCCACATGTGCTATAGCGTGTGGAGATCATGGGATGGTGGGCAGGATTTACACTACTGCGGGAGCTCATATTTATGTTTAAATTCCTCGGTCAATATCATTATTCGTAATACCTCGTCATTATTATTATTATTATAATAACAATTATATTAATAATGAGAGAGAGAGAGAGAGAGAGAGAGAGAGAGAGAGAGAGAGAGAGAGAGAGAGAGAGAGAGAGAGAGAGAGAGAGCGCCTTCTTATCATACAGTTACCATTACTTACCGTCCCTATATGGAGCAGTGCGTGAGGATTGTTATTAATCATTGTACACAACAAGAACTGGAATCAGGATAGGCTCCCAGTCTGCGTTCTTGGCTCCCACAACCTCAGTCTACGTTCTTGGCTCCTACAACTCTAGTCTGCGTTCTCGACATCCACTATTTCAGTCTGCGTTCTCGACCTCCACAGCCCCAGTCTGCGTTCCCGACCTCCACAACCAAGTTTTTGACCTCCACAACACCAACAAAGCTGTCATTGACTTCCCATAACCTGGTCCTCGACCTCCCATCAACCCTGTCCTTGACCCCTCCACATCGTAGCTTCCGACCCCCAACAATTTAATCCTTGCCCACGATAACCTAGTCTTCGACCCCAGCAATATAGTCCTAGACTCCCCCACAACCCGGTCCTCGATACTCACAACCCCACCAAGAGAAGTACAAGCATGTCAACCTAACCACCTCGTCCAACCTAACCTAACTACACCCTCTCCCAACCTCAGTATCGTCACCCGTAATCGTACACCCTGTAAATGAAGTGTGTGTGTGTGTGTGTGTGTGTGTGTGTGTGTGTGTGTGTGTGTGTGTGTGTGTGTGTGTGTGTGTGTGTGTGTGTGTGTGTGTGTGCGTGTGTGTTCTATTTGCATTTCCAGGAACACGTTGAATATGTTCTCACCTTGTTTTTCTTACGTAGTTGTGTTTCGGGGTCATGATATCCAGTTCTTGGGACCCCACTCCCCCCCCCCTCCTCCTCCGTTATCGAGCATTTAATCTCTCTTGTGCTGTATCATATTAACGTTGAACTCATTGCACTTGACGCGTGATTAGCGTCCTTTTAAAGACACAGTAATGTTTTTTTTTTCAATGTATTTATATATACAATGTAATGTAGCCAGTGTATATATTTGTTTATTAATAAACATTATTACTATTATTATTATTAGTAGTAGTAGTAGTATTGTATCCAAAGAGTTCACGTTTTGAGTTAGGCCAAATTAGGCTGAATTAAATTAGGCTGAATTAGGCCAAATTGCACACTAACCAAACTAAGCACGGAAAAGTAATAGAAACCAAGCCTAACCTGTCTAAGGAATCCTAGGGCTAATATAAGCTATCTTAGGCCTAGTATAGTGCATAAATATGCTATACTAGGCCTAGAAATGTCAGTGTTCATTTTTTTTCGTGCACTCCACAAACTCAATAGTACAAAACTTGAACATCGTTGCGTGTAATAGTCTATGTTTTTTTTTTTTACCTTTGAAGAAATAGTTGCTATACGCACATGCACTCACACACAAAGACATTACTCGAGCGTGAATGTGCTTGAGCTAGCAGTAGAGTATGTGTTTTTTTGGTGAACACATGATTATATGCATGTGTATATTGTGTATGTACGAGTACGTGTGCGAACCGTGTATACCATGTATAATAATGAGTATGCATTGGCAGGTGCCGGCCCGCTCACAACACCACTACTGCAATCCGCCAAATATGGCGCGCACTTAATTCACCAGCCTCACTTATTTTCACCAAGCTGTCCCCTCGGCTGTGTGTGATCTCGCCACCACACTTCTTGCTCTCAACGTCATAAAATGTAACCAAAGAGTTCGACCTTCACTTAAAACCATAAAAAAATTCTTGCAGATCGTAGAAAAATATAAACACATCTCGCTTGCATCAATTTTGTGTTATTAGGCTTCTCTAATTTTCACCCGTAGCCTCGTATGCCATTCGTCTTTTTTTTAACATATTTAGCTGAATTAAACGCCCACTGCCATGTATCAGTCTCCCAATACGTTAAGTAACCTGAGGCAGGACTGTTAACCTACATTCTCCCGGCAGCTGGCCAAGCCCACAACTCTTGAAGGCTTCTCTCATATTTGGTCAAATCAGATGACGGTGAGGTCTTGCTTGCGCTCAAGGTGTTGTCAGATTTGTATCTATTCGTCGTAATATGTATGCACACATCCTGTTTGATATATGGATAGACGGGGGATGTTCCTGCGATGGACCAGTCTGTCAAATCAAGTCAGTTGAAAATATATCATGGATCAGGTTAGGTAACTTTAGGTCTGGTTAAGTTGGGTTAGGTTATGTTAGGTCAGATTTGGGTCGGAACAACTTATGAGTAACTACTCAACGTGAAATGCCATTTGCTTATGCAGACGAGGAGTCGCAATAACGTGGCTGAAATATGTTGACCAAACCACACACTAGAAAGTGAAGGGACGACGACGTTTCGGTCCGTCCTGGACCATTCTCAAGGCGATTGTGGAGTATTAGTCGATAGTTGATTGGGAAGTCACTTGCTTAACTCCCCAACCCGTCCTTCTAACAGCACGTCGCATTTTGACGCATAGTCTTCCTAAGACCAGAAACTCGCACTTGAAAATGGTAGCGGCTCGGGAAACTGACATACTGTCCCGTTTTCTGTTCGTGGGTCCTCTGATAGGTTAGGTTAGGGCACTATAGTACGGCAGTTTCTTGATGTTGGAAACGCTCGCGAGAACGGGCTGAACTAACAGGTATTTAATTACTGCTCGGTGAACAGAGCATTCAGATGAAATAAGCTTTGCCAATTAGTTTCTGTCTCGGCCGGGAATCGAACCCGGGCCCTTTGTTGTGCGAGTGTCCCGCGGCGTGTTTGTATGTGTGGTGCGTCTGCTGTGTGCCTCACCCAGGGCACATCATCACCAGCAGGAGGCAAGTGTAGACCTTCCACAAAAGGATCAACATTCCTGGAACATTAAGAATGAGAGACTATATATGTTATGGCATTATAAGTTGACTAATAACCGTCAGTAAACAATTATTTCCCATTCTCTGAAGACTTATCATTGTAAAACTCAGTAAACAAAAAAATTTGTCCCCATTCCGGATCCCACTTTCATGGGGTCGGGAGGTATTAACCCTCAAGAAAACAAAAAAAAAAATATACCAAATTGAAAAAAAAAAGTTTCAAAAAATTAAAAAGAAAAAGAAAGATGTCAAGAAAATGACAGAATTCGTTCTTCATTTATTGTCCAGTACACCCCGTACATCGCTACACCAACACCATCACACTCCACATAAACCATCACCCGTGTCTCATGGAGCCAGGTGTGAAGTGCTCCCCGTTGAGGTGGCATTTATAAACTGTCATACATCAACTATCTTAATAACAAAGTTGCTTATGCCCTACCCCTTCCATCTTCCATGTTTACACACTCATCATGTCTCCCCATCTTCCTCACACACACACACTCACTATATTTACCCATCTTCCTCACACACCGTATCTACCCATCTTCTTCAAACACTCACCATATCTACCCATCTTGTTAACCCTTCCTCCCTCCTCCTATCGTCACATTCACTCGCGACCACTCCACCATCAGTCATTCGTTCAGTTTGACCAAACCATCTCGGTACACTCTCTTAAAGTCTTACGATTTTATGACTTTTTATCTTCACATTTTTCTGTTAACGGTAATTCAGCTGTAGTGCAGTGGTCTTCGTCCTCGGCTCACAACCGAGGATCCGGGGTTCGATCTCCAGGCAGGACAGAGACTGTTGGGCACGCTTCTTGGTTGGTTAGGTTAGGTAGGTGGCTTGGGTTAGTGCGTTTCTGGTTCAACCCGTCCTCTCGAACACTACATCACATTTTGACCTATAAATCTCCTTTGGCCAACAACTGGTGCACTAAAAATCATAGCGGCTCGCAAAAATTGACGTGATGTCCCGTTTTCTATTCGTGTGTCCTCAGTTAGGTTAGGTTCGGGCAATTTAGTGCATCAGTTTAGTGACGTTGTAAACGCTCACGAAGACCGGCTGTCTGGTTCGGTTAAGACGTTGGATTTTTCACGTTGGCATCAATCAAGAGAACGGGCTGCGTCAAGAATGCCTTGTTCTTCTTGTCCCGGGATACTATCGTCTCTCCTCTTCCCTCACTACAGACCATCCTCCAATAATGATAGTGCTTATAGCAACTGCTTGGTCAAACGTACAAAAATGGACTGTTAGGGCCCAAAAAATTCACGTCACGTTAGCCCAAATGGCATACTGAAAAAATGAAAAGTTGAAGAATCTAACGTAACCTGTCTAAGCATCCCAGCCCTGATGTATGATATCATAGGCATATGTAGTGCACATATGGGCTAAAATAGGCCTAGGAATGCTTAATGTTGGGAGGGGATTGGTGGTAGAGGGCCTAAATCCGCCTTTTAACCGCACAAGGTGCTCTGGCACAGAAAAAAAGTAAAGTTTGGTTTCTGGCTCTTTTTTTCGTGCCCTTTATAAAATAAACTGATCAAACAGTTTATAAGCTTGGAAACTTCACAACCCATAGTTATTATTATTATAAACAACATCATAGTGCTTCGGAGCTCATAAATTGTTTAATATATGTAAAGAAAGCCCTACATGATTAAGGAAAGCTGTACAAGTCTCCTAAGTAATTATATAAAGGCTTGACGAATCCTGGTTCAGGTAAGTAAAGTGATCAGCTAATTCTAAGACTGTTAATCCGTAAGCCGCCACGAGTTAAATGAATAAAATTTTGCCCGTCAAATTTCATCGAAATTTCATTTTTAATCGAAAACCTCATTTAGTGTGCGCCATTGAGAATCGTAACAGCCCTATTACATTAGTTGCGAATCAATTCTAAACACATTTGGTTGGAAATCCTCATTAGAGTAAAGATAAATGTTCCTTAGTGCTTCTGCTTATCATCCAATCATTTACCAAAGCAAAAAGAGTTGAAAATCTCGCAAAGATCTAAGTGGATATGAGTCTTACGTATATAATGGAGTACCACTTTTTTAGTTTCTCCATCTGAGATTGGCGTCTCGGACCCTGGTCAAGGTCAACCAGTATTTAGGTGGACATAACAATGCGATTTTTAAAGTGCTGAATCGTAAATGACTTATGTTTGTGTATGAGGCTACGAGCAATGGGGGCGGGTGTGTTGTGGCTGTGTTACGTGGTAGTGTTTACAAGAAGGAGAGCCTAGCTCTTTGGTCCCTCCGTCCTCCACTTGTAGTCGTAGTATAGTGCAGCTATTTAAGTTGTTAGAGCGGAGTTGTGTCATTGTCCTGTCTTCTATGTTGAATTAGTGATAAATTTTGTTAGTTTCCGCCCTGGGGCCAGATTCACGAAGCAGTTACGCAGGTACTTACGAACGTGTGCATCTTTCCTCAATCTTTGACGGCTTTGGTTACATTTATTAAACAGTTTACATGCATGAAACCTCCCAATCAACTGTTGTAATTTTTATAAACAGCCTCCTAATGCTTTGGAGTTCATTAACTGTTTAATACTTGTTAATAAAGCCGCCAAAGATTGAGAAAAGATGTACAGGTTCGTAAGTGCTTGCGTAACTGCTTCGTGAATCTGGCCCCTGGGACATATTTCCTCCTTGGGCCCGGTTCACATTGGCTTCCGGAAGCCCGGTCCACATTGGTTCCTGGAGCCCCGGTCCACACTGCCTCCACCTAGATCACAATCCACACTGCCCACGAATTGAATGTGGTAATCATGTCTCTTCACCTCTTCGTTCCGAGTTGTTCACGTTGAGTTGAGTTATACTTTATCTGTTCTGACGTACAAATGCTTTGTCGAATCTGGCCTTAAAGGTGTGGATGGAGGAGGCTTCCACAAATTCCCCTTTCAGTGAATTCCACTTGCTGACCACCTCTACAGGGTACAAGAATTTCCTTGCATTCCTTCGACTAATGTGTGTGTGTGTGTGTGTGTGTGTGTGTGTGTGTGTGTGTGTGTGTGTGTGTGATCTAACGGTTACGTTGTTGAAGGTATTGTTATGTATTTTAGTATTCCAGGAGGACAAAACGTGGACCGATTTTAAGGACTTTTATATTATTGAATTTGGACAAACCAGAAACTTTTGAACAGTAACATAAATATAAGATTTAACCTAAACTCTCCTAGCACTCCTAGGCCTAATACACGCTATCTTGGTCTTAATATAGTACATATATGTGCTATACTAGGCCTTTAACGTTTAAGTTTAGTTTTTAGCTATATTCTTTACAGACTCTATAAAATTAATAGTACAAAAAGTGGTTTACTGATGGTCCATCACTACATATTGGTACTGTCCACCAAATAGTAACTATAAGTGTTATCATTTCAGGAGGATGGTTTGAAATTATAAGAGGATAGGTTTTGTTAAGACGGGGGCAGGATTGGTTAGAATAGGTTTGGTTAGTAATTATTTTCCCTTGTAAATTGATGCAAATATGATCTTTACATTGTATATTATTTAATAAAGAACAAAATGTTTCGTTTTAGTATGGTTTTTGTCTATAATTAACATGCTGATAGACGAAACAATTAGCTCTAAAGTGGCCGCCTGGCAACCCAGGCGGCCACTTTCAGTAGGTGAAGGCAACTTGTCATTGTTACAGTATACAACAAACTAATTTTGCATTGCAATATCCAAATATAACAAACTTAAGTGTATAAAATAATAATAATAATAATATTAATAATAATAATAATTGTAAAAAATCCTAACTCCTGGAATTTCTATACCGAAATATTTTGGGGTCGCTCTTAAGGACCAGAACAAAGAATGTTCAGATTTTTTTCCCCTAGAAAATGGCCAATGCGTGCCTTTTGTGGATGCCTTTCTCATAGTTCTGTGGGCCTTTTGTGAACCTCTTTTAAGGGTAGTGTCTCTATTTTTACGGCAATCGAGCAGATGAATACGTTGCGTTAGCAGTATATAGCGCAAGAATTATTGTATAACTTGAACGTCATGGCAAGAGCTATACTGTTATCTCAAGATGCGAGGAGTGTCGTGGTGCTGGTGAGGGGAGAGGCTAGGTTGTCTGGTGATGTGGGCGTGTGGCGGTGGTGTCACTTACATGCTATTCTCTATCATATCTTACACCTGACAGCCCACGAGGGCGTGGCGGTGACAGCCGCTGCGGGAGGCGTGTCAACAGGGTGGACTAGAAAATTGAGAAAGTCAGTTGTTATTAGAGATCTAGGTGGATCATCAGAGGTCTGTTTCCTAGACTGGAATCAAGTCGTCTGTATAAATCCTCAGTGATAACAAGGGAATTTAATTAAATACACGATGTTTTGTGGTATTCTTACTAAATACCAGGTTAGCCTATGTTCTGTGATTTGTCTAGCAATATACCAGCTTAGCCTTTATGTTCTGAGGTATTCTTACGCTCTACCAGCATAGCCACCCAAGATGCAGCTTCAAAGAATGGGCACAGCTCGGTGGGTACACTCCCTTGTCAGGTCATTCAAATATTTTCTCAATGTAAATTGTGTTTATCATAATAACAAACCAAGCGAGTTAAAAAGGCGGCACATTGAAAGCCAAGAGATCTAATCAGGTGTGACTCCAACGGGTTGTACTGTGTACACAGGTGTACACTATCTGCACGGAGAGGGCCAACGGGTTGTACTGTGTGTACTGTTGTCTATAGGAAAGGAAGCTATTTGTTGTCTATAGGAAAGGAAGCTATTATGCTTTTAAATTTAAAGCCTATTGACGCTCATTAAGCAAATCACTCATTCTCAAGTTTTATCTTGTAATCATATTGATATATGTGGCAAAGCTTGAGAGGTATGTAATTAGCGAGAGCTTGAAAGAAATAGCTTAATGTTGGTCGTGTGATTCCCTTCACACAAAAGGAGTTTGTTTTTCGGTTCGGCCGAAGGATATGGTAAGGATGGTGGGGGAATGAGGTCGGAGATGCAGGATATGTAGGATGAGGATTATGTATTAGTGATAAGACCTACCATAAATGTATAATGACATACTGTAAATACATAGCTCTTGAAATTGAACATTCTCTGTAACTAGCTGACATTGTAATTATAAGTTGTGAAGGATAGATGAAATTGTTTATGTAATAATCTCCGCTGAGGTCTGATAAAGACCCTTTGTGCCCTCTGTAATGCTTTTTGCGCTACCGCTCACAGGATGAATATAGGGTACACAATAAACTAGCCGTCTCCGGCGGCAACAATCAAATCATCATCAAGGATGGAGATTGAGTGGGATGGGAAAGTTCAGTGGTCCGTCCACTTTAGAGTTATTGTATTTGTGATTCTGTTGTGAGGGGTTTGGAGGGGGGGTAGAAATAGCCTAAGCTACTCTATCCCTTTGAGATGTATTTCTTTCTTGCCTCAATAAACATACTTGAACTTGGGGTTTGGAGTACAACTTACCTGGTTGATGGGGTTCTGGGAGTTCTTCTACTCCCCAAGCCCGGCCCGAGGCCAGACTTGACTTGTGAGAATTTCTGGAGAGTACAAATGTTCTGGGAGACTGGTGAAGGTTACCGGGGCTGGGATGCTACCGTTGTCATGGCTTTTGGGCGCCAGTGACGTTATCGTCTCCATGGGAATTTCCCCGGCTTAAGGAGCTGGCCGGGTGGTGAGCTCCTTAAGCTCGTGTATGATGAATATATCCAGTGTCCACCACTGGATATATTCATCAAGTAGTAGTTATGGACATTGAGTTGGGCAGGAGACTGCAAGGAGGCTGGATTCCTAAGACGCGTCATGAACGTTTCCTCCATGCTTGGTTTAGCATTTCACAAAATTCACAACAATGAAAACAATGACATTCTCTGATAATAACTTTATTTTTTTTACAAAGTTTTACTCAATGTGACACTTGTTCTGACTTACACGTCTCTAATGCCACCAGGCAAATGTACAAGATTGTGTTTTATTTATACAACCTCAAACTAACAAGAAATCGTTCAAACAATATTTAGATTAAATTGTTTATTTGTATTAGTTATTATCCCTCCTTTTCTCAAATAATCACATTGGTGCAGTGATTACCCGGACGCTAGACTCCGTTTTGGCCTTGGGCTTCACCGGAGCATGAATAAGGTCAGTCAGCGTACACAGGCAGCGTTTAATGATGATGATGAGTGTGGATGCGGGTTCCTCTGTGATGCCACATGCATATTTGCGTTTTAACAGGCCGTACACAATTGATGTACGTCACAAAGGATGAAGTAATGAGCTTATGAGTAACCGAACAATCTCAGTGATACGAAAATAGATAAAGATGGTAATATGCCTCTAGTTTTGTGTGTTTCAGTCTTGCTGCATATTTTGGTATTCACAAATCAGCATTGTCTTGGCCGCCGGGTGTATATATATTGCGAACTTGACTTTGTAATTAAAGTGACAACAAATTGCGTTCAGTGGACGATTTACATATACCAGAGAATATCATGACTGGTTTCTCTCGCATGCAAGACGGGGAATGGTTGTTACACCCATATCAAGGATGGAATTTTCATTGCAATTTATATAGAAAAGTGTAAATTAATTTTATACAATAGGATACATACACAAATCTATTTATTGCAGAAAGGAAGGTAGATATTAACTGCAACACAAAAAAGCATGAAACTATAGTATATGTTTAAGGATCCCAAAATTTAAATTTTACACAGTTATGCTCAGAATGAGCTAACCGAAATTATAGAAATTAACATACAAAGTGGTCTTAAACCAATATAGCAGTTACTGAAGACACTTTAATCGACCTTTTATATGGAATGCTCATAAGTGGGTTTTAGTTCGGTGTCGGGCTTGAAACCTATCGATAACGGGAGAGCTAAGACGACCATCACAATGACTAACCACCCAATAAATATTCTTAATTGGCATGGTAGCCTGAGCAGAAAAACTATGTTGAAGTAACGTTTAACCGAAGCTGAATCAGCATTTGTTCAACGTTCTTCCAGTTTTATTTTCCAGCTAGGCTATGCTTAAGGGAAATTGTTGTGCGGTGCGCAGATGACGCTTTACCTACTTCTCAATTTCCTTTTTTTTATGTTCAGTTTCTGTACTAATACAGACAGTGATTAGCTATTCCTTGTCGTTTCTACGAATAGATATTAATATATCTTATTCACAAAACCCATTTCCATCACTGCTAGGCTTAGTTTAAGTATTTAGGTATAAGGCCTATCGACAGGCCAAACAAAAAAAAATAAGTCCGTGGTATTTAATGATTCATCTCCCGCCACAGGAATGACATGACGGGCTCTAGGTAATGGAGTGGTCATATGTTATTTCATCCGTGTGTAGGAGTTTTTATAATGTCAAGTCCACGACCCAGAGCGAGTCATCTTCCCCCGACCATCATCCCCGACCATCATCACTAGTGTCTTAGCGATGAGCTCCGGGCAACCTGGGGCCAGATTCACGAAGCAGTTACGAAAGTACTTACGAACGTGTACATCTTTCCTCAATCTTTGACGGCTTTGTTTACATTTATTAAACAGTTTATAAGCATGAAAACTTCCCAATTAACTGCTGTTATTGTTATAAACAGCTTCCTGGCGCTTCGGAGCTCATTAACTGTTTAATAATTGTAAACAAAGCCGCCAAAGATTGAGAAAAAAGGTACAGGTTCGTAAGTACTTGCGTAACTGCTTTGTGAATCTGGGTCCTGGTCTGGCGCTCTCACCTGACATTAAACCTGCCCTGCTTCGTGTTTCTTGTTGTCTCGTAGTTTAGAATATAATGGGCTTTATGTATATCTATGCGCTAGATGGATATATTTAGTTCTCTTATGAGAGTAGGAAATCAGTACATAACACACACACAAGTGATAAAGATTTAGCAAGAAAAAGAAGGGTGGGCAGACTACATTTTTTTTGGACTGTCAGGAAGCCTTTGACACAGTACCACATAAGAGGCTAGTATAAGTTGGAGAAACAGGCAGGATTAACTTGTAGGGTGTTCCAATGGATAAGGGAATACCTAATCAATAGAGAACAGAGTTACTGTGAGGGGGTGAGACCTCAGAATGGCGTGATGTCACCAGCGGAGTCCCACAGGGTTCTGTACTTGGATCTATTCTGTTTCTGATATAAGTAAATGATCTTCCAGAGGGTATAGATTTAATCCTCTCAGTGTTTACCGACGATGTTAAAATTATGAGAAAAATTAAGATAAAGGACAGCATGAGACTATAAGATGACCTGGACTGACTGAAGGAATGGTTCAACAAATGGCTACTTGAGTTTAACTCAAGCAGTTGTAAAGTAATTAAGATAGGTGTGGGGAGCAGGAGGCCAAACAGAAGGTACCAGTTGGACAGGAGATGAAATCCTCTATGAATCAGGAAGATCTGGGGGGTTGATATTACCCCAATCCTGTCCCCCGAAGCCCACATCAAAAGGATATCATCAGCGGTGTATGCTAGGATGGTCAGCACACGAACTGCCTTTAGAAAAATTCCTTTAGTAAGGAATAATTTATATCCTAGTATATTACATATGTCAGACTAATCCTGGAGTATGGAGCTCCAGCCTGGAGTTCGTATCTGGTCAAGCACAAGACTGTTGGAAAAGGTTAAAGGTATGCCACTAGACTAGTACTCGAGCTGAGGGGTATAAGCTACGAGGAGAGACTATGGGAACTAAACCTCACGTCGCTGGAAGACATGAGTTAGGGAAAGCATGATCACCACATACAAGATTTTCAGGCGAAGTGATAGGGTAGATAAAGACAAATTATTTAACACAGGTGGTACACGCACAAGGAGAGACAGTTGGAAACTGGGTGCTCAAATGACCCATAGAGACGTTAGAACTGTTTCAGTGTCAGAGCAGTTAACAAGTAGAATACATTAGGCAGTAATGTGGTGGAGCATGACTCCAGTCACAGTTTCTAATGTAGTAATGTAGATATGATAGAGCCCGGTAGCTCAGGAATCTGTACACCCGTTGACTGACGGTTGAGAGGCGGGGTCAAAGAGCTGCAGCTCAACCCCCGCAAGTGCAATTAAGCGAGTTCACACGTACAGGGGTCTCCCGGCCGAGTTGTCAGTGTCAGCAATTCATAATCAATGGTTCGATTCCCGGCCGAGACAGAAACGGTTAAGCAGTTTCTCTTATCTTATGTTGCTGTTCATCTAGCGGTATATATCTACCTGGGAGTTAGGCAGCTGTTGTATGCTGCATCCTAAGGAGTGTGTGTACGTGTGTGTGTGTGTATTCACCTAGTTGTGCTAGCGGGGGTTGAGCTCTGCTCTTTCGGCCCGCCTCTCAACTGTCAATCAACTGTTACTACTATTTTTTCCCCACACCATACACACACCCCAGGAAGCAGCCCGTGACAGCTGACTAACTCATAGGTACCTATTTACTGCTAGGTAACAAGGGGCATTAAGGTAAAAGAAACTCTGCCCACCGTCTCTCGTCGGCGCCCGGGATCGAACCCGGGACCACAGGATCATGCGTCCAGCGTGCTGTCCGCTCAGCCACCTCAGCCTCAGTGTGTGTGTGTGTGTAAGAATTTGTTCCAACAATCTACAACTCTATTTGTAAACCCGTATTTACCAAGCTCTTCTTCTAAAGCTAAGCGTTTCCAATTTATACGCTATACTCTACTGTATACTGTATCTACTATAATATCTACTGTATATGTGTTTACTGCTAATTTATACTCTACTGTAACTATAAAATATGTAATCACACACAGGTAAGAATACCTGCCTTCCCCTGACCCACTCCCCCCTCGTAACTCCCCGACGCCACTGAACATCCACCACCACCACCACCAGGTAGCCTGGTCCACGACAGGTTTATTTCGGGGTCCTGTTAGATTTGGCCCGTGAACCCAGCTTCTTCCCCGCGCTCCTGTGAGGTCCCTGGCGGTCAGGTGCAACGAAACGAAGGGTTTGCGTGTGGACCTTCTTGTTCACTTTTTGTCGACATAGCATCAGCTACCGGTCAGTCCGGTTTTCATAAACACTATAACGGCCTTGATTTGCTAGCAGGAATGCTCGTCATTGTTTCATTGATAAATTTGCTACTGTGTCCGGTTGATAAATTTGCTACTGTGTCTGGTTATAAATTTGTTTCAGCCATTTTAGTACATAAACGTGCCCGTGGTGTCTTTCTTGCACTGAGAGCATTTTCAGACGGTGACGCAGGAGCCGAGGCTATTAACGGGTGGCAGAGTAGGTGAGAGAACAGCTGCAATAGACCCGAGGTGAATGACGTCACCCCCCGTGAGTCACAGCACCCGCATCGAGACCACCTCTCTCTCACCTAGTTGTATTTACCTGATTGTGCTTGCTGAGGGTTGAGTTATGGCTCTTTGGTCCTACTTCGCATTGTTCGATTAACTAATGTACTGGTACCTGAAGCTAATGGGCTTCATCATACACCTCCCCTATCCTTGGGCTGTAAGGACAGTAGGCCATAGTTTTTCAAAGTTATACTGACTTGTAGTCACCGCCCTCCCCAAGACAGTTCCGACAAGCTCTTGGTCTTCAAGAGCTCCTTAAACAATCGCGTGATCCCTAAAGACAGCCCTAAAAAGCATGTGATCTCCAAACGCTGCCCCAACAAGCACCGTACACCTCCCTAAACAACTATCTTAAGGTTATCTTGAGATGATTTCGGGGCTTTTTTTTTTTTAATGTCCCCGCGGCCCGGTCCTCGACCAGGCCTCCACCCCCAGGTAGCAGCCCGTGACAGCTGACTAACACCCAAGTACCTATTTTACTGCTAGGTAACAGGGGCATAGAGTGAAAGAAACTCTGCCCAGTGTTTCTCGCCGGCGCCTGGGATCGAACCCAGGACCACAGGATCACAAGTCCAGCGTGCTGTCCGCTCGGCCGACCGGCTCCCGCACTACAATTAGTACGTATCCCAACGGGAAGTAGCAGGCTCTCCGCCAGGAGTTCGAAGAAGCACAAAGTGCCTTGATGAAACTTCCACAAATTTGTGGTTCGAAAGAGCTGTTTCAGTGGGAACTCCGTCCCCCTCCTTAACACAACTGGTATGTCAAGAAGCCAGTGACAATGAGACAGGCACACAGGACCATCAGGCAACCTAATGACTACGTCTTCATCACTGTTGCTGCTGGACGTTCCCCAGCAAGCCTGTGACGTCGATGTAATGGGGTCCTAGTCGCTGACGTCGATGTAATGGGGTCCTAGTCTCTGACGTCGATGTAATGGGGTTCTAGTCTCTGACGTCGATGTAATGGGGGTCCTAGTCTCTGACGTCGATGTAATGGGGTCCTAGTCTCTGACGTCGATGTAATGGGGTCCTAGTCTCTGACGTCGATGTAATGGGGTCCTAATCTCTGACGTCGATGTAATGGGGTCCTAGTCTCTGACGTCGATGTAATGGGGTCCTAGTCTCTGACGTCGATGTAATGGGGTCCTAGTCTCTGACGTCGATGTAATGGGGTTCTAGTCTCTGACGTCGATGTAATGGGGGTCCTAGTCTCTGACGTCGATGTAATGGGGTCCTAGTCTCTGACGTCGATGTAATGGGGTCCTAGTCTCTGACGTATATGTAATGGGGTCCTAGTCTCTGACGTCGATGTAATGGGGTCCTAGTCTCTGACGTCGATGTAATGGGGTTCTAGTCTCTGACGTCGATGTAATGGGGGTCCTAGTCTCTGACGTCGATGTAATGGGGTCCTAGTCTCTGACGTCGATGTAATGGGGTCCTAGTCTCTGACGTCGATGTAATGGGGTCCTAGTCTATGACGTCGATGTAATGGGGTCCTAGTCTCTGACGTCGATGTAATGGGGTCCTAGTCTCTGACGTCGATGTAATGGGGTCCTAGTCTATGACGTCGATGTAATGGGGTCCTAGTCTCTGACGTCGATGTAATGGGGTCCTAGTCTCTGACGTCGATGTAATGGGGTCCTAGTCTATGACGTCGATGTAATGGGGTCCTAGTCTCTGACGTCGATGTAATGGGGTCCTAGTCTCTGACGTCGATGTAATGGGGTCCTAGTCTCTGACGTCGATGTAATGGGGTCCTAGTCTCTGACGTCGATATAATAGGTCCAATAGTCCTCCAAGCAAAATACTTTATTAACTGCACGCAAAAATACCTGCGTATAGAACTTGGTGTATTTACAAAGAATAAACGATTTCCTTAAAACAAAAAGTTGACTGAAAGGCATTACGATCTGGCGAGCATTTTTTTGTTTCATAACTCAGACGCGGATTTGGAGGTAAATCTGAACACTTTGTAGGCGTGAGCGCGGAGCAAGAGGACTCGTAGAGGGTAACAGCTCTCCAGCTAAGACATTTATCGGCTTTAATGATGCTGCATCTTGAACAAGACTCCGGGTTAACGTGAAGAAAACAACGCCCCGAGCGATTGGTACCTGGCTGCTTGTGGTACCTGAACTAGTGGGGTAAAATGCGAGCGCTCGGATGCTCCATAGTATTCGGTGTTAGGTTTTGGTGATGTCAACAGGTTACTGTAGCGTCAGCTAGTTATGGTGGTGGTGTGGTGTCAGCTAGTTATGGTGTTGTGGTGTCAGCTAGTTATGGTGTTGTGGTGTCAGCTAGTTATGGTAGTGTGGTGGTGGAGCTGGGCTGACTCACCACAAGCACCCTCCCAGGCCGCCATGACTGGTGGCACTATTGTTAACCTCTGACCACCTCCCTCCTGCTACTCTCCACCAAACATTTAGCAGAATAATACTCTAAGCAAAGACGTGACGTCACGATGGTACATGTGGTACACCAGCTGCTGGGCTTAGTGTACCTGACTCCACGTGACGTCACGGTGGTACACCAGCTGCTGGCTTAGTGTACCTGACTCCACGTGACGTCACGGTGGTACACCAGCTGCTGGCTTAGTGTACCTGACTCCACGTGACGTCACGGTGGTACACCAGCTGCTGGGCTTAGTGTACCTGACTTCACGTGACGTCACGATGGTACATCAACTGATGTACAGTTGACGTTCCATCTGTTAACGTTTCTCCATGGTTTTTGCTTTGGAGTTAGAGGCTTAGAGGTTTTTAATCTGTAGAGGGATATTACGACAATCGCAAGTGCTCATTGACCAATCAGCAAGAATACTTTGGATCTGGCTATAGTCCATACCCAAAGTAAACTAAAATGCATTTATGTCGTGCCTAATAGCCAGAATGGCACTTCTTGGCCTAGTATGCAAGGTCAGATTTGCCTAACAGGCCGAATTATTATTATTTTCGAATATTTCTTTCCAAATTGGTTCTTTTCTAACAATAATATTACGTTAGGAACATGAATTGCTGACTTAGTTATGTTAGGTTGAGATAAATTAGGTTAGGTTAGATTAAATTTTCATGTTAGTTTTGAAATGAAAAATAAAATATTTCACGAAAATTCCGCTTCTTTGGCAACTTGGCCTGCTAGGTACACCTAGATATATATACACCATATACACCTAGAAACAGGTTACTTCTTTCGAGGTACACCTTTCGGAGGTTGACCTCAACCCCCTTTCGAGGTACACCTTTCGGAGGTTGACCTCAACCTGGACCTTTCCAGTATCACTGAACACTTCCATTGTGTTCGTTCTTGTTTACGTTCTGAGTTGTGATGCAGTGATTCACGGCATCTTTTAAATGTCACTCTCAGAGTCCTGCAAGTGACAATTCTTTATGTATTCTGGAAGCACAGGACGCAACCAGCCTGACAATCTTGTTAACATTTAATGTATTCATCGAAATGGCGAAAAGCCCCTGCAACGTCTCCTTTAGTGGAGGGAAAGCTTTTACCTATTAGAAGGTAAATAAGATAATTTAAGTCTTGCCAACTCCCCGGGTTTAGCAGACGTGCCAAGTCCTAACTTTTTTTTTGGACGCGCATGCACGCGCGCGCGCGCACACATATACACACGCGCACACACATATACACGCGCGCGCGCGCGCACACACACACACACACACACACACACACACACACACACACACACACACACACACACACACACACACACACACACACACACACACACACACACACACATACACACACACACACACACACAGGCTATTTCAAGCCCAATTTACTGCAGCACCTCGTCTGTACATTCCTCTTCTCCCCCCCCCCCTACCCAACCCTACATCCACACTTACTACCCATCTCCCCTCCTCTGTTACTTCCTCCACCTCCTCACCTCTCATAAGTACACACCCCAATCCATACATACTTCCCTCTCACCACCCATTGGTACACACTCCATTCTGCACATAATCAACCCCCCCCCCTCACCAACAGGTTACTGTACTTTGGTTACTGTCACCACCAAATACACCTAACCACCCATAGGTAAACACGTAACATCATTCTCCTACCACCTCTCGTACATCTTACGGGCTATTCATGCCCGTGCCACCTCTTGGATGGCTTAATCTTTATCACTCAAATCAATCTCGTACATCAAACTAATATTTGATGTATCTATATACCTGTTCAATCCAGTCAGAATTTTAATGATTTCTGTAAGTTGTTTTGGCTTGGTTTGCTTGAGTTTTTATTAATTGATACGTTTCATTTTGAGGGAGTGGTAGACTCGTAAGAAATGACGACGGGTTGTATGGCGAGGAAGATTACCATGATCTCGTTTTCTAATTGTTTCTACTTAATTTATTGCTAGATTAGGCTCGATTTTTCTTATGCCTTCTGTTGATAATGACTAATCTAGGCTTTATTATGATGTGCTAATTTAAGATGGGTTTCATTCAATATTAAATATATATAGATTTTTCTTTAAGAATATATAGACCTATTGTCCCACTATATAATCAATTACATAACTTTACAATATTCTACAAGATATCCCAACAATCTGTTCCAAGTTTGTCTACCCATTTCAATAGCTTTCAATTCTCTAATCTAGACCATTTCTCTTGAGGGGGGGGGGGGGGGGTAGAAATAGCCTAAGCTACTCTATCCCATTGAGATGTATTTTTTCTTGTCTCAATAAACATACTTGAACCACTTCTCTTTAGTGGCAGTGATAGTAGCATCCTCCTGAATGTCATAAGATCTGACTGAATTATTCACAGTCTTCAAACTGTTATTGACAAATATAGGCAATAAAGACGTCACAATAAACGAAAGTAGCAAGTATAAATGTAGAGTTGAGTTAAGAACAAACTGTCCAATTTGAGTGCCAGGGCAGTAAACATGAATAAGACTACAGGTGGTCGGAACAACATCCTAACCCTCTGGCTGTGACCTGAGGCAGCTCTCATGGAGCGTCCCATTTACACACACACACTTGGCGGCCACACACTATGCAGTCAGCAGTGGGAATAGACAAGTTGGCTTCAGGACACATCACGGTTTATATAAGATATATATTTAAAACACAAAATAATGGTTCGCGACTGTGTGTTTGTCTTATTTTATGAGTACACAAGCCATCTGAGTAGTGTAAGTCGCTCCTGCAGTATGTATGTTAAGTATGCAACGTTATTCAGCCATAAGCAGGTTTGTGGCGTTGACCCATATATATTTCTTGTGGTGATAGCCTTTCAGCGCAACGACAAATTATAACGGTTGTTCTGGAACTATGAAGCCCCACGAATAGTTTTCTCGAATGGAAATATGCTTTGCAGACTGTGTTGTCCATTATACGCAGGATGAATATGTCAAGTGAAAAGTAAGAAGGTTGTAATCCGATAATGATAGAAACTAGTGCGAAGCGAAACACCCAAGAAAGGAGCTGCACGCTCCTTTCTTGGGTGTTGCGCTGCAGGCAAGACAGGTGTGTGTGTGTGTGTGTGTGTGTGTGTGTGTGTGTGTGTGTGTGTGTGTGTGTGTGTGTGTGTGTGTGTGTGTGTGTGTGTGTGTACTCACTTAAGCTATCATGACCGAGTCTTACCTCTTGGAGCCCGAGTTTCCTGAAGTCAGTTGTCTAATGCAATGGCTCCAAACTTTCATATCTCCTATGATATCTAGTTATGAGATGGTGTTTGTAGAGACATATAGTCTATCCACCCTGCAGTGATCATCTGCAACCAAACATCTTAATAAAGTAATTATCAAAAGAAGGCACCAAGCCCGGAAGGCTATGTAGCACCATCAAATGTGCGGAATAATTCAGAGGGCGCTAAATATAATTAAGGATACCAATATGAGAACAGAAACGCATAAGGCGAACGATATCAAAAGTATCCGATTCACCAAGAATTCTACCGAGGGACAAGTGACCGCGAGGGACGGAAGGGGAAGCAATACACACGTTCATCCTGGAAGTCAGGACATTCAACAAGAATATTTACGACTGTAGGAGGAATAATACAGTTTGGACAATAAGGAGCAGGGCGGCGCTCCATTAAGTGCCTGTGAGTTAAACGTGTGTGACCAATATGTAACCTTGCCAGAGCCGTTTCCCACCGCCGGTTACGGTGGTAGGAGGAAGGCCACATAGACACACTACTCTTAAGAGCACGCAGTTTGTTACCAGTAACAGAAGACCAACAAGCCTGCCAACGGGCAAGGATGGAAGAATGAATAACTGGGTAAAGTCAGAATAAGGAATACCTTTACGGGAGATACCTTCCTTAACTCCTATTGTTTTCCCTTGGCAAAACTAAAAGCAAGAGAGGTAATGCAGACTCAAATTCCGATAAGACACTTGGGCTGGACGGTAGAGCGAAGGTCTTGCTTCATGCAGGCCGGCGTTCAATCCCTGACCGTCCAAGTTATTGGGCACCATTCCTTTCCCCCGTCCCATCCCAAATCCTTATCCTGACCCCCTTCCAAGTGCTATATAGTCGTAATGGCTTGGCGCTTTTCCCTTATTATTCCCTTCCCTCCGATAAGAAATTTGTATATAACGTTCAAAGGTGAAGTGATTTATACACACTAACATAAGTGAAAGCCAACATTAGCTAGTTGCTATTATTTTATACTGAACACCCATTCTTTAATCTCTTAAGATAACACTGACATTTATATTCTGTTAGAAATGCTTTCAATTTCTCTTCGTTTATAATCAAATATTCCGTGACTTAATGAGGAATTTGAGCACTTGGTATATCTAGGACATGTTAAATTCCATTTATATATATATTGTTAGAGATTTGTAATGATTACAATACACCCAGAAGGTGCAGTATCGTCATGACTGTGATCTGTACTGTCATGAATGGGTACTGTGCCGCTATGAGTGAGTACTGTATAGCTATGAGTGGGTACAGTACCGCTATGAGTGGGTACTGTGCCGCTATGAGTAGGTACAGTACCACTATGAGTGGGTACAGTACCGCTATGAGTGGGTACTGTGCCGCTATGAGTAGGTACAGTACCACTATGAGTGGGTACAGTACCGCTATGAGTGGATACAGTACCGCTATGAGTGGGTACAGTACCGCTATGAATGGAAACTATCCTGTCATGAGTGGGAACTGTACCATCATGAAAGGTCATACAGACACTACTGTAAATAGTGGGCAAATAGACAATTACTGAGAGGAGTGGGCAGGTGGGTACTGTACTAAGTGGAGTAGGTACGTGGATACTGTACTGGGAGTCGGGCAGGGATACCCCAAGCTGGATACTTAACATTATTAAAGAATCACTGTCACAAAGAAACAGAGTGTTTACAAGCATTTAAATTACACTGAAATCAGATCCTACCTCTGGCCTGTGAAAATAGATCCAAACTAATCCATGAATCCTTTCATGCAAAATACAGTCTTTAACAAAAATTATAATGTAATAACAAAAAGGAGACCGTAGAAGGCCTATTGCCCACTCAACGCACTCTCCTGTTGAAATATATTCACCGAGAGGAGTAGAGTACTCTCGCTTCGCGGTGTTTGGTTTGGTGTTGGGTTTAAGGACTCTCTACCTCTGGAGGGTTATTGAGGCCCCCACGAGTGCTTACTGACCAGCCAGGAAGTATACTTTAGTCCTCAACATAGTCCGGGACTAATGTAAACTCTCAGTGTACATATATCGGAAAGGGGTGCACACTCTTCTGTGTGTATACAGTGTGGCTTATATAATATATATAGTTACTGTTCTTGTATCGTATTGATTTCTTGCTTAAAGTTATCTTTAATATTATTTAGTTGTCTCTTATGATTTTGTTTATGTCGTTAAGTTTATAAAATATTTAATTTTTATTTATTCAGTATTAGGTTATTAATATTAGTTTTCTTTTATCATTTAAATCAAATCTTTATTCATAAATAATAGTACATTTATAATTGGGAAAGTTTACATAAAACGTAAAATAATTTTTTTATTTAAAATAAGTAAACTAAAAGTCAATTATAAATGCCCCCTTATCTTTCGAGTTTTAGTTTCATAATTTGTCTTAAAAGGAAACACCTACACATTAATGAATAAGTAAATTCATTTCCGTTCACTATCCCTATAGAAGTGAGGTAAAGAGTGAAGTGTTGTTGAGTGTGAGACTGTAAGTTTGCCTAGATGTTGACATTGTCACTGTCAAGAGTTGGTGACAGTTCCACAGGGTCCCACACACTGTGGAATTGGCTGGTTGGTTGTTAGGTGCTTATGAAAACAAATAACAACCAACCATATATATATAATATATATATAGACACACACACACACAACGGGAAAGTCTTTCAGCCGCCACCGACAGACCTCAGCTACTGGATATACTCAGCTATCCTCAGCTACTCCAGGATAGCTGGAGACCTCAGCTACTCAGCTATAGTGCCCAAGCTGCTATCAACACACCGTCGCCCAAACTATTTACGAGCAACAAGCAATACTGATGGCAACATCGATGGTGTGATGCCAACGACCGAGTTGTGTTGTATCTCGAGGCCAGGATCGACTAAGCATTTACGTGAATGCAAAATATTGTTTTTCCCCAGGTTACATCCAACAACAGTTGCCTGACTCCTGGCGCCTATTTACCGCTAATAAGGTGAAGAGAGGAATCATCTGAAAGGAAACGTTTCCATCCGTTTCTCTCCTGGTTCCCTTGGTTATGAACCTAGGAGAAGACTGCTATGCTACAGAATCCACACTTAAACGCCTGAGGAATCTGTAATAGCAAGAATACACAACTTCGGGGAAATACCAGTGGTCCAATGTAAAGCGCCTAATGGCACATTTCCTGTCCTAATTCCATGAGATTAACCTCGATAGCCAAGCTAATGTACGCAGTTAAGGGGCTGCTCTGGTTTATATTACAAGTCAGTACAGGGTCTCGGAGCGGAGGTTGAACCGTGAACTTGATTAACCTAATGGGTGTCAGTTCAC
The DNA here is from genome assembly GCF_040958095.1 of Procambarus clarkii. Lineage (NCBI taxonomy): Eukaryota > Metazoa > Arthropoda > Malacostraca > Decapoda > Cambaridae > Procambarus > Procambarus clarkii. The sequence continues at coordinate 10,441,505 of NC_091188.1, read as the reverse complement.
TGGAACCTTTAATATGGAATGTATTAACACTGAAGAATGTGGAAAGCAAACATGTTTTACTTCTCAGGTCGTCGTAATGTATGGTACTTATATAAAACGATTTACACTTGTATACAACACCAGTTTCCATTAACAGTGACACGCTTTTATTTGTTGTGAGCTCTCAAAATGTCTGTAATATTGCTTCCATTTATACGCGTACATTAGGCTTGTACTGGTTTGTTATTGAGTTTAGGTTTGTTAACCGCAGGCGAGTTATTAATGGCCAACATGATAGCTCACTGACCGACTAACTACTTAATTTTAATACAGAATATAGTCCAGGATTATGGTAAATTCTGTAAATACACTGATGAGCAGAGTGCATATAATGCGGTTTTATGTTGATATAGCACAACAGATGTGTATTTGAGAAACGTGGCTGCTGCCTCAATAATGCAAAATTAAATATGTCAGTATACTAAATAATATTTAATGATTAGTTTATTGGATAAAGGTCCACTATTACACTTAACATGCAGCTAAATAAATTAAACATAGTGAGGTTAGGTTGGAACCGTGACGTATGTGAATTTAACACGCAGCAGAGTACAGACCAGAGCCAGACTCCCAGCCAGAGCAGACCTCCGGAACCCACCCCATGCCCCAGCAACCCGCTACGCTACACTCCACACTCTTCAGCACCCACTCATTATAGCATTCTTGACATCATATTTCACAATTTAAATGAGAGGCAATGCAACCTTGAGGAGATTCATGGCGGTGGGAAAAAGTCGGTCACATTGTGAAGTAACTGAGATGCATCGTGCAGGCAGTTGTCGTGATGATAGCGTATGGTACAAACTGGTACCCATATAGCATTAAAAATTGTTGCCGTTGGTGTAAAGGTAGTAAAAATATATTGCTTTGGGATGGTTGTTTATGGTACAAACTGGTTCCCATACAATATTAAAATGATTGCCGTTGATGTAAAATAGTGTGTGTAAACAATGTTGGGATAGTCGCTTATGGTGTAAACTAGTATACTAGGCAGGTAGTGTTGGAATCATGTATGGTATAAACTAGTGTCCTTAGGGGCAGTAAGTAGCGCGGGGCAGCGGCATACCAACACGACTACTGCTCAGCGTCAACTGACTGGGTAGCGAGAGAGCACAGTGGAGGCCTCGGTCAAGTTGGAAAGTAGGAAGTATGCATGAGGATCATGGTCAAGCCATTCAAGCTGGGGAGGAAGCTTCACTCTTGACACACTGAAGGAAAGGAAAAAAGGATGGTCGCATTATAGGATTTAAATACAATGGAGTGAGGTAGAGACGAGTGATCAACCTGCCATCTAAAACTATATTACCTGTTATTGTTGTTAGATTCAGCAACTAGGAACAAAGTTTCAAGTAGCACAGGCTAAGGTGAGCCCGTATTGGACTTTACCTGTTATTACTATGGATTAAAAGTACAAAATATTGACTGGTGCACTTAAAAAAATGAAAATGATTTATAATAATATTCTAGATTGCAAAGAAAGAAGGCAACAACCAAACTTGAACCTTGTTTGTTTTCATATTAAATAATATACAATATAAAGATCAAACCTAACCTTGTCTTGGTCTGGCATAGAACATATATGTAGTAAACATAACCCAAACGTTTGCATATTTTGGTCTAAGGTTAACAGATATACTGATTGATTGATAAAGATTAAGCCACCCAAGAGGTGGCATGGGCATGAATAGCCCGTAAACAGTTATACTGTTCCACTTTCACTCTTATTGACGTTGCCGCTAGAGGTCACGTGATGAATGAAGCCACATGTGAGCGTGTAAGTGCATTATCCGACTACACTTGATATATATTAACTGATTCCAGCTATTGTGTGGGCAACCGTGTGGTGGAACACATGACTTGGTTTGTCCGTCCTATTCTAACCGTACCATCTCTCTAGAAGCTTTATAGTTTTCCTTGAGGAAGTGTTGCTTGTTAAAGATTCGCTATCTGGAACAAACAGTTCCAAGTAGCACAGGGCTATGGTGAGCCCGTAGACCCCCTGAGGAATATTCACGAGTTAATTTTATAACTGACCTACTGCTGACGCCCGATTAGGTTAGTTGTTTAAGGCTTAGTAATACGGTTCATTAAGGCCACCATCAGCAAATTTAATTTAGTCCTGAATAAGGTTAAAAATCTTCAGTAAACTTCTAGTGTATATATGCAAAGTATATATACTTTTCTTGGAGTTTATTTAAGTGAGCAGAGAGGGAATTTATAAAACTACGCTGGTTCCATGGATGGATAACAGATATTCCTCTGGCCAAGAAAGGCTCAATGTAAAAGAAAGTTAAGGAATATCTTTCTTTAAATTTTTATTTTCTCTATTTCATTTATATATATATCTCCAACAGACACTCCCTGTTTCAACCCGAATAGACCCTCCACATCTCCCACCATACATACCATACCACCGTGTCTCCCTAGACATACCCTCCCAATTCCCCCTCCCCCTTCCACACACCCACACACCCACCCAATATCCCCAAACACACACCCTCCCAGTAAACCCCACAACACACCTTCCCAATCTACCATCTTGCAAGAAGTTTTTCTACTGTCTTCCTCTTCTAGCTTCAGTGCTGTCGGTTGATAGTCAAAATGAGCCACTACTCAAATTCTACTACAATCTACATATTAATACTTTAAACTTTTATTAGATTAAGGATCTGCCCGAAACGCTATGAGTTTTAGTGGCGTTACAAGAATGTACAAATTTAAATGTTATGTACTCTCTCAACCCAGTGTTTCTTCTCGTATATAAATAAATAAATTACTAGTGACACAATGTTTATAGGCTTTAAGAACCAATTGTTTAAACAGTTACCGCTTGGAGTAAAGCCGGATCCTCATTATACTTCAGTAATGGCGAACGAGTTATGAAATTTGTATGACAGGATGCTAATAGAGCGGAAGGTCATTAACAGGGACATTGTTAGCGAATGTTATTGTGTACAGGATGTGTTTGTTCTGCTAAAAGCACTAAACACTTGAAATTGTTAAACATTCTTACAGATGTTGGGACTCTCATGATGTCAATACAGAGGGACATGTGTAGCAGCACAGTTCTTTCATATAAGATAGAATTATTTCCTATGTTATAGTCACTTGCCAAGCAATCGGAGACAAAGAGACAGAGAAGGAAAGCTGGTACCCAGGAAGAAAGACCAGAATCAGACTTCGTTTGTGCTCAATGTGGGATGGATTGCCATTGGCCTCATCAGTCACACCAGACGCAGCACCGAAATTGACAACCAGAGTGCAACTCCATAGTCTCCCGAGACTGAAGGATGCCTACCCAGGTTTATTCTGCTGCATCAAGGGGCATCAAAGATTACCCCCGTCGCTTTATTTTAAATTCCGTCAAGTTTCTTGGAAGTCGCAGTGAAACAGACTTTTTTTTATTTTTATTTACTATAAAGTGTAAGAAGGGGAGAGCGGGGTTTCAGTCAACACAGAATTATATATATATATATATATATATATATATATATATATATATATATATATATATATATATATATATATATATATATATATATATATATATATATATATATATATATATTGAGTAATGTACCCTGCTTTCTTGACAAGGATACTTACACCAAGAATGTGTATATACACCGAAGGTAGTGTTAACCCTTCAGAGGATGATAGGCCCTAAGGCCTATAAAGGCCTTTGCTAACCTTTCTTAGGTGAATAGACTTTAAGCTAAATACCAAACCAATTCCCCTACTTAGAACCTACCAAACATCGTGTGTAACAGCCTAGCGCAGTGAATATTTGATATCAAAAGATTCTACCGGAAAGTACTTTTATTGGTGAGAAACTGACGGTAGCGGATAAGTTCTGTGGTGGTGGTGGTGATGGTTGAGGACTGATGCTGATGTGGTGGTGGTGGTTGAGGACTGGTTCTGTGGTGGTGGTGGTGATGGTTGAGGACTGATGCCGTGGTGGTGATGATGGTTGAGGACTGATGCTGTGGAAGTGGTGGTGTTATAGTGGCTCTCTGCCATTCAGCTTAAAGTGCTGCGGGGAAATTGGAGGTGATGATGTGGGAGTGAGGATAACTTTGTGTTATTGTTGGCGGTGGTGGTTATGGTGGGGTGGTGTTAGAGGTGGCGTCTTTCAAGGTCACCCACCATCACCACCCAAGCACACGCTCCTGCAGCACCCCGGCTTCTCTCTCACACACGCGCACATGTGTGTGTGTGACTTGGCTTTGGACCAAAGAGCCAGAGCTCAACCCCCGCAAGCACAACTCTGTAAGTACATTGATAGGGTAGATAAAGACAGATTATTTAACACAAGGGAGCACACGTACTAGGGGACACAGGTGGGAATTGAGTACCCAAATGAGCCATAGAGATATTATAAAGAATTTTTAGTATCAGAGTAGTTGACAAATAGAATGCTTTAAGAAGGGATGTGGTGGAGGCTGATCCCATACACAGTTTCAAGTGTAGATATGATAGAGTATTTCCTTACGCAGGCGCATGAACATGTACACCAGTTGATTGACAGTTGAGAGGAGGGACCAAAGAGCCAGAGCTCAACCCCTGCAAGCACAACTAGATGAGTACACACTTGCCGCAGACTCCGCCATCACCACCACTACCCCCGGTACTACCATCACCACCACTACCCCCAGTACTACCATCACCACCACTACCCCCAGTACTACCATCACCACCACTACCCCCAGTACTACCATCACCACCACTACCCCCAGTACTACCATCACCACCACTACCCCCAGTACTACCATCACCACCACTACCCCCAGTACTACCATCACCACCACTACCCCCAGTACTACCATCACCACCACTACCCCCAGTACTACCATCACCACCACCACCATCACTGCCACTATACACAATTTTAAGTTCAGATATAAGAAGGCACTTAAGCGTCACAAAAAATTAAAACAAAATGCACTAGATACAAGAAGGGTTTTAGCAGTTACACAAAGAGACAGAACTTTCTCCGGCACACACTAACGTAAAAAAGATTAGTGCCAAAACTAAAAGGTTTAAGCTATGATTATGTAATAAAGAAACTAAATTTAATAATCTTAGAGAGGAAGCGAAACATAAGTGATATGATCACAGTATACGAGATACTAAGGGAAATACACAAGGTGAACAATGTCAGCTATTTCAAGTTGAGAGAAAGTAGGACAAGACGACATAGGAATCGGAAACGCAAATGAGTCGAAGGAATGTAAGGAAATACTTGTACCTTGTACGGGTGGTCAACTAGTGGAATACATACGCGGAAAGAAGAAGCTGTCGAAGCCTCTTCCATCCACAACTTTAAAAGTCAAATTCGACAGTGATTTCGAAAGTCTGCTAAACACACACTGATAGGTAGTCAGTTAAAGGTAAGCTCCACACTATCATCGCCACTACCCTCTCCATCACCATCCCATCCACCCCCACCACCGCCACCACCCCCTCCACCACCGCCACCACTACAACCACCCAGGCACCCACCACACAACTCTCTACCACCACACAACTCTCCACTGCCACATATCATTCTCACCCTCAGTTACCTGGAACAAATCGTGGCTCTTACACTTTTTAAAATGTTGTCAGCGCTACACTCACTTTATATCATAAGCAGAGGACGATGGTGTTAAAACTTAATAGGGGTGATTACGGGCGTTTGTATAAAAATGCAATTTTTGTTACTCTTCATCTAGCAAACAAAAAAAATAACAAAAAAACTCCTTAAATGAATGAGAAGCGCGACAATTAGAAAACAAGAGGAAACGCTCTTGTAATCTTGCTGATCATCAAAGTATACTCAACTCTCTAATTCTCTAGTGAGCGCTTGTATTTCTTTATTTCCTTTGCGAATTTAAGAGCGCCGGAACATCCAGCAGTGTCCCATTCATACTTACACAGTACAAGATTCAATACGAGTTTACAAGCATGTAAACAGCACAAGATTCAATACGAGTTTACAAGAATTAGAGAGTTGAGTATACTTTGATGATCAGCAAGATTACCAGAGCATTTCCTCTTGTTTTCTAATTGTCGCGCTTCTCATTCATTTAAGGAGCTTTTTTGTTATTTTTTTTGTTTGTTTGCTAGATGAAGAGTAACAAAAATTGCATTTTTATAACAAACGCCCGTTATCCTTCCAGCGGTGTATGCAGTGAAGGCTTGTCTGGTGTGAGCAAGAGTACTCATGAAAGCCACGGGCGTTTGGGCCAAGGGTGTCTGGGAGGGCGGTATGTGTGTTGGGACCCCCTGTCCCAACACACCAAGGGGGCGGGGGGGGGGGGGGGGGAGGGGAGGAAAGTAGTTCTTGGGCTCCGGGGGATGGTTGGATGGGAAGGGATAGAGCCAGGGGGGGGGTGGATAGTTCCTCACATACCAGACTAGGATTGGTCCTAATTATACCGCTGACCAATATCTGACTTAAACTTCCTTGCCCGTCCCCCCTCTCCCCCCCTCCACCTCTCCCCCCTCCACCTTTCCCCCCAACAAAATAAAAACAGGTCGAGTAAACAGCGTTGCAGCGTGTCTATATAAACATCACAATTGCATTTGCTGCGTTCTGTGGTACCTGATATACATTCACATATGCCAAATTTTGTGTATCTGAATTAATTCACTAATTTGTTAATTTCTATATTGTGATATGGTTGGAGCTTGTTTGTATTGTCTCAATGGAGGCGATCTTTGAATGGAGGGCTTCATAATAAATATGTTGATGTTTGATTGATTTGGGTCTTTGAGTATTGCGCGGGTGTGCGTTTATGGAGGGTGAGAGAGACAGGAAGAGAGAGAAAGAGAAAGAGAGAGAGAAAGAGAGAAAGAGAGAAAGAGAGAAAGAGAGAAAGAGAGAAAGAGAGAAAGAGAGAGAGAGAGAGAGAGAGAGAGAGAGAGAGAGAGAGAGAGAGAGAGAGAGAGAGAGAGAGAGAGAGAGAGATGGTGAGATGGTGAGATGGTGAGATGGTGAGATGGTGAGATGGTGAGGGGGATCAGTGAGGGGGGTCTGAGCTGGTGCACCCGTTGCACACCGAGGCAGCCACCACCAGTCCTGCCCCGCCACACACCCCTGCTGCCACTCCACAGTCGAGTGTCTTGCGTCACACACACACAAGCGCGCACTCCGCTAACTAGGATATATTCTCTGCCGCAGAGCTACGTACATGTGCGCGCGTCTGCTGCCGTTCGTTTGTAATTGAATATTTTCTTCCGTCACAGAGATACGAGTGATTCGACATGCGGTGAGGCGGCCGCCGCTGCTCGGCCAGCCGTAAAATTAAGGAACAATACCTTTTAAGTGAAGAAGAAAAAGCCATCATAGTGAAACACAACCGAGTGAAGCTTAGCAGGCAGTGATCAGCAAGACCTCGTCTGATGTCAACAATGTCACAGCGCTTACAGGACAGCCCCTTCCGAGAGACGGAGTGGGACCAGCGACTAGGTGAGTTGTCCCATTGACACTTTACTCAACTCGCAGCACTTCCAAGTCACTGCACATGAACTTATGTACAGCAGTTATTCTTTAGTTTATGAATACGGCACGCAGACCCAGAGGTACGAGAGGGCCTGGGGAACCCTCTACCTAACGTCATTGTGTCTCCTGTGCCCAGGGGACTCTTACACGAGTTGGTATACATCTTGGAGGTGCTGTGAGTTGACCTGATATCCTTCAGTGAAGTTTAATGGTTGACTCCGTGTATAGTAGATCTTGGTCTTGATTGCATGCAACTACAACGTGCAAAAAGTGCTAACCTAACCAGAAACACATGAATCCTAACCACCTATCTAACATAATTAACCTCAGCATAGAAAACGTTGATATTTGTGAGCCGTAACTTTTCATAATACTTCGTAATTTGTACGTTGCGGACCATACCGCACGAAGTGAGACGTACTAGTTGAGAGGACGGGTTGCTAGCAATTTAATTTATTCTATATTCAAGAAGCAGTGAAACCTCACAAAATATCCTGTGTTTATTCTTTGAACTTTTAACAACACGAATGTTTTAGGAGGTTTACAAGCAAGTTATAGAATTCATTAACATTAATGAATTCATTATACATCAACAGTCTTTTTTCTCAGTCTTGATTAGTCAAGTTTAATTAACGTGCACAGGTTTAGGGCTACTGTTGATCGTAAGTTTATTGGACCTTGAAAGTTATTAAGGCAACAACTTGTTTATTGACCAGTCTGCAAGTATTTATTTATTTATTTATTTATTTACAAGAAGTACAGTGGGTTTGTGAGAGTACATAACATTTGTGTTCTTACATTCTTGTGAAGCCACTAACACGCATAGTGTGTTGGGCAGTATACTTTACTCTTGAAAAAAGTCTTGACTAAAATATAATCTGCGCATATTCACCAAAAAATACGAAACGCCTCATCGCAATAATCACACATAAAGTTCAAATACGTTTATTGAGATAATAAGATACAAAGCTTCAATATTTGAATATGCTTTGAGTTTACCCTTAAAATTCCGATATATTACTAATGTAAACGCAAATTGAAACACTAGTCGTACGAGAGTACAAACTACAACACTATTCTTGCGAGAGTACAAATTACAACACTATTCATACGAGAGTATAGAGATCATCAGAGGAAACAATTCGGTGAAGACAGATTGGCATCTTGAGCGGGATATTACCTCCACGACATCAGTTTACTCCCGCGCCTGGGTCACGTGGTTCACAAAATAATTCATTCCCATTTTCTCGTCAAGTGGTAATCAGAGGGTCGGTAGGAGTAATAAAAATTGCTCAATCATACACATTAACCAACTCCATCAAGACACCTGGAAAATGGGCGAGCTTAATTTCTCATCTCTTAAAGACATAATGAAAGAAAATTGACGGAATTAAGAAATGCTCAGTGTTTGTCGTAAGTTTTTTGTTGTCAAGTTTAATGAATTATATTAATAAGCAAAGCTAGTGCTACGTATTTACAAAAATAAGTTCTTAGCAAAATTGCCTTCAATAATAAAGAACGTGTTGAAAGTACAATTCTGTAGTGGCAAGCTGTTGTTTGAACGACATTACATTCTCACTATGAACTACTAACATTCGCACAGTGAGCACAGCCGAAGCTCAGCCACCGCAAACACAATTAGGTGAGTACGGAGAACAAGAGGCTAACATAACAGAAAACAAGAGGCTAAACAAAGTAAACAAAAGGTTATCACAGCGAACTAGTAGGCAAGAGTTCCATGGATAATTGTCTCCCGTTATTAGAAGAATTAGTATTGAATATTAGTTTAGGTTAATGTTATTACTTTGAGTAGAAACTTTCAGGTCCCAGTTCAATTTTAATTTATAAGGTCTGTTTAACTCATAACCTGTAAGACTTGTCACCGAAATAAGTTTTTTGTCCTGGACCTGGGTGAATGATAAACTTTAAAATCAATTTCAATTAAAATTCCAGGAAATTTTGGACTTCAGGACCTCTTTTGAACTTTTGACTACACGATCTTCCTAAATTATAAATTTCAAGGCTTGTTCCAGCTTGTATCTGTGTGAATTATAGGTTCCAGGACCAGTACGAAACTAAGGTTCCAAGACCTATTCGAATTATATGTCCCAGGACCTGTACAAATGATAGGTTTCAGGACCTATTTGAACGATAGATTCCAGGACCATTTTGAATGATAGGTTCAAGGACCTGTTCGATTAATAGGTTCAAGCTATTGAACCTAACCTATTCGAATGACAAGTTCCAAGAACTGTTCGAATAATAGGCTCCAGAACCTATTTTAATAATAGGCTCCAGAACCTATTTTAATAATAGGCTCCAGAACCTATTCTAATAATAGGCTCCAGAACCTATTCTAATAATAGGCACCAGAACTTGTTCGAGTAATAGGTTCCAGGACCTGGCGCGTGGGCGAGCCCGGACAAAAACTCTCCTGGATGCGACGGTGATAGCCAGAGGCTCTAGGATGGTAACCTAATATGGTGGCTGCATATCCGATGGCATTTGTAAATATCTTTCGAGAGCCGACGCTAGGAGGGTGTGGTTGCGTCCATGGTTGCATGTTTCAGTACTAAGATCCCTTAATGCCAGTCTTACTAGATGTTTTGCTACGTTTTAAAGCCACAAAATAACAAATTAAAAACAACAGATACAAATCTTAACTCTAATTAAATATAAATTTTCAAACAGCTTTAAGAACATAAGTATTTTGAAATGCATTAGCAATAGCACCACCGTAAAACTTAAATATTTTGAGTTGTTTTATTAATTTAATATTCAGTTAAACTTGTGTTGATGTCTCTTGACACAGTAAATTGGGAACTCCCAGCATAGCCAAATATGCAATAATACTGCAAGTTTTTTGTGTTAGTCGTGTTTGAAATTTCGTTTGTGCGAAAAAGTGTTTTGATCGCGTCTTGGCAAGAAGAGATCAAGGGCACAAAAGTATGAAAGCGTGTGACCAGTTGTGGAAAAATGACGGTCTGCATTATACGTAATGTACAAGGTGTCTTGTACCTTAAGTTGGTTATACTCTGTACCTGAAACGCTGTGGATAAGTATCCGCTAGGATACTAGAGAACTTCGTTGCATAAGACCAAAAATTGTCGTACTTGAAAATGGAAAAAAAGACTCGCGAAAATGACGTACTGTCCCGTTTTCTATTCTGGGTCCTCTGGTAGGTCCCAAATAGAGGATCTACCAGAGGAGAGGACACTTACATGCCTCGTGTAACGTTTTCGTAAAATTGTAACGTAACATTGACCGTTTCCTTGACGTTAGGAGACCTTAGGAGGACGGTCTGCATCAAGAACCCAAGTTCGTGGTGTGGTTTTCCCGAGTCAGCGTAGAAAGACGTGTTCGTATAGTTTGACGATTATGGTTTGTCACACTAACTTGTTTATAAGTAAAGAGGTAACGTAACAAATATTTAGTTGGTTTATTCGAAGTAGTATATGAACCTCCACTACTGCTATTGTTGCCTCATACTGCCATGTACGTTTTAATTGCGTTCTAGTGAGCGGTTTTGTTTCTTGTTATTTATAAAGAAGAAAAACAGACCACACGCATGCACACACACATACACACACACACACACACACACACACACACACACACACACACACACACACACACACACACACACACACACACACACACACACACACACACACTTCTCAGGGGAATTGAAAAGGAGTAGATAAAGCCAGTTTAACACGGGTGATACCTGCACAAGGGGACACAAGTGGAAACTGAGTACCCAAAAATGACCCACAGAGACATGAGAAAGAACTTTTCACAGTGTAGTTAACAAATAGAATGTACTAGGCAGTGATGTGGTAGAGGCTGACTCCTTATACAGTTTCAAATATAGATATGATAGAACCCAATAGGCTTAGGAATCTGTGGACCAGTTGCTTGACAGTTGAGAGGCGGGACCAAAGAGTCGAAGCCCAGCCTCTGCAAGCACAATTAGGAGAGTTCACTAAATTACTTCCCATATTCACTCTGCACCCCCCTCCCCCCTCCCATTGTTATTCATTACGTCCACTTATCTACCCTCATCCTCCCCCATTTGCACAATATGCCTAACTGAACCATCTATTTCCCTCTCCACCCGTTCCCATCCAGCTATCCTAACCCCCCCCCCATCTATCCTTCCCATGTACCATTACACTATACAACTGTCCCTAACACACAAAAATCACAATAGCGTGATGCATCAAATGTGCTTAATCGTGGCACAGTCGATTAAAGCGCGTCTGGGATACTCTCGGACGTAGGTTCGAACCCTCATCACGGCCCTTGTGGCTTTGTTCAACTGTCCCTTCTTCCTCCTCACTCAAGAACCAAGTATTTTCATCTTACTTTGCACACCCCTCCATCATCATTTAACCCCACACCTCCACAGCAACCTTTGATCCCAATGGAATCCTTACTGACATTCCAAACAGCCCTTTCCCACCACCCAAACTTGAATTCTAGCATTCTCCTTCACATCCGCCCCTTTGCCTCTCCCTACTGACCACCCAGAACAACTCTTCCTCTCCCCCCCCCCTTCCCCTCCTTACCCAACTGCTAGGAGAAGCAAAAAGGTGCACTTCATGTAGCAGTCATAGAATGCCTAAGAATCTGCAACACACACGTGGGCAATATCAGCAACCAACTATACGCTTTGAAAGAAGACATGACTGCGTTACTGCAAACCAAAATCGACAAATACATAACAGATTTTGTGTTCTCAGGAGGATACCAAATTGTGTAAAAGAAGACATTTAAGGAATTAAAATAAGGAAGTGGAGTACGTGGAACGCTTGTTCAGACAAGTAGAGCTTTAGCAGACTGTGTTAGCAGCAACCAATGTAAACATGGACGACATCACGGGTACTGGGACCAACCAGAGGCTTTGGACCCGGAGAAAAATGAGAGGGCTTGTAACAGGAGAGTAGAACACTGTGGTGGCAGTTATTTACAAGCGTCAGATAAATAAAGCGAGTTCTAGATGAGAGTATGATGATAAAAAGTAAAGCAACAGCGAATATAATATATTACAAGTGGCGGTAGCAGCACTTATAAATAAGGCAAAATTATTAATCGTTGGAGATTTTATCAATGATAATAAAAAATTATGCTTAGACGCACAGCATTGTTATGAAACCCTAATGTATATGCTAAGTTAAAATAATGACCCTTATGTGAGAGAATTCATGGAGCGTCACACTAGTGGAGGTTATAGAAAGGGATTTCATGACACAATATGTCAGAAACAATTAGTTTCATGGGAGGTATAGTTTATTTTATCATGAACGAGGTAGGCAGAGAACCTAGACTATTTGTTATAAATAAGAGCCAAAGACCATTGAGTTACGTCCTACGAATATAAAGATGAAATTTAAGAAAGCAAAGAAGACAGTGCAACCAAACACTGCTATACTAGATAGAAAACATAATTAAGGACAAAAGTGGGGAATATGATGGAGTACATTATACAAAATAAAAAAATAAGTGATAAATACAAAAAAAACTATAGGAACCAAGTGTTATATAACTTGCTAAAATAATACATAACCTAACCTATATAGCATTTTAAGCTATATTGCATAAATACATAGATTTACATCTGTCCTACATAAAAAAAAAAAATCCCAATTCTCCAGTTAGAAATCTTCTGTGCCCTGATCCTCCTCCTCGTCCTGCTGCACATGTACACTAAACACTGAACATCCTCTCTCAGCTTGAGGTGGTCTTTCTTTAGTGTAGTACAATAATACAATGCCGAAGATGAGACAAACCCCATGGTGAGCTGTGAGTACTTTCTGAACTGTATGTTTGACAAATCTTTCACCCTGTCCATGGAGGACAGAAGAAAATGTATATATGCTGGTTAGCATTGTGAATGTGTGGCCACGTCTGTGGTAGAAAATAATAATAATAATAATAAAAAACTGGTAAAATTGGCCGACATGCGCGCTATCACACAAAATGCAGTTATTAATAAAATCCGTTTACCGATGAGATTAGACGATTTAAAAGCATTTGTAGAAATACACTGAATATAATCTTGCCAAAACCAGCATACGAGTCATAAATACTCATCTATCGCTTAAGGGAAAAACTGACATGAGCAACACAGAGCAGCCTAAGGCTTCCGGCCTGCACAAGAATATATCTGAAACTCAAAAATAATACATGTGTCAAGTTTTCTGGTCCAGTGGAGAATTAAAATGAAGAAAACTAATTTAAAGATTAGGTAAATTATAGTTATTAATTTGTTGACAAACCAAATTCAAATATCACAAAGGTCATATATACAAATTTTTTATTTTGTTTTATAATGAAACATATCTAACGTAACCTATCCAGGAAAACAATCCCCCTTAACATAACGACATCTACAAGACATCAGTACGGTGCCTCAATTTGCAGAGGCTTCGTGAGCTGTATTACTTTAGTTGCTTTTGGGTTAGTTACTAAGTTAAAAGTTATTGATATATTTCCTAACTTCCGTCTCTTAGTTATTGCATAATAAGTTCAAATCTATCAAGTGAAAAGTGGCACCGAGTCTAATATTTGTGATGCATTACATCAAAACGAACACATAATAATTTATCATATTATTCCTAAAACTTAAAGCCCCAGACTAGCGAGGCTGCGCCCGTAGCCGCCCACGTGGCCGCCCACGTGCACTTGTCTGGTTGTCCTGGCTCATCAGTGACACGCCTTCCTCACACCTACACAAAACCTACTTTTACCTAATTCAGTTGTCAACACTTTATCGTTAACGCTGATATCCACCACTTTCAATAGTCGACAACACAATTGCTTGTGCTGTATCTTAGGATTCACCCCCCCCCTCCTATCACCATACCATGATTTCCTCTTGAAATATGAACAATATTCCCTGTCTGGCATCTCCATTAAACTTCATACACCGGTTTCGGCTATCCCATGTGTGTCCATTTATATAATTAAAGCTTTCTCTGGAATTCTGGGACTATCACCGGGTAGCTGTGTCTTTCACAAGGCTCATTACAGAAATCAAATCACCACCACGCATAATGCTCTCACTGCACTTGAACCACCACTTACACATCTGGTCATACTGCAAGACCAAAACTAGAAAACTCAACACCAGCCTGGAATCCTGACCTCGTAAAGTACAAACCCAGAATTAAACACGCAATAAGATTAGTGCCCCAGGAGGACTAAGAAACGAGAACAGACTAAGGGACCTAACGCTCACCGGTCAAGAGGAGAGAAGGAGTATTCAAGATACTGAATGAAATAGACAAGAACAGGCTCTTTACATTAAGAGAAAGTTGGATAAAGGGAAGCTGGAAACGCAAATGAGTCGAAGATATATGATTAAATACTCGTGCCCTGTACGGGCGGAAACAAGTGAGATGCACCAGATGAGAAGTCGTGGAAGTCACCTCCATCCACAAGAGATGGTAAAAAACTTGTGTCACTGGTAAAAGTGTGTCACTGTGTCACGATTCATCTACGAAGATGAATTCCAATGGATTTGCCGTTCGTCCGTCAGAGGGGGTGGATGTGTGTACTGTGCTCTACAGTATTTGCCATATATTTGATGGGCGGGATTTGGTTCTGAAGAAAGACCCCGTGCAGAGGGACCCCGTGAAGCTGGACCCCTTCCCGAGGGTGATGAGGACGGACCCCCTGCCTCCGAAGGACTCTGCAGAAGGACCCATTGCCGCCGACGGACTCTGCTAAAGGCCTCCGTGCCGCTGGTTCCTGTGCAGCCTCGCCGTCTGCATCCCATCATGTACCCTTTCCCGTTTTTCCTGTTCTTATTATCATTGTCATGTATATAATTTACGGGTTTTGTTGTTCCTGCGTCACTTTTAACTTGTTACTATGTTCATGTGCTTTTTTTGTGAGGTTTTCTTGTGTGGTAATTGTTGTTTTGAGGTGCCCCAGTGACATTTCTTTTGTGTGTGTATTTATGTAGCTGTTTTATCAAAAAAATGAATTCGAATGTCACTGAAGTTCAAACATAACGCAATAGGAGCATAGTAGGCGGGCTATAAAGAGCAAGGTTTCCGCCATAGTCACTGTTAGGTAAGTACTCTTAATAAAACCACCATCTACACTCCCAGTACCATCAAACTAACATTAACCTTACTCCCATTACCATAAGCAAACCATCATCCACACTCCGATTACAGTCAACGAACCACCACTATCCACTCCCCTCCTCCCCCCTACTATCACCCACACCGTATTACCATAAAACTCTACTACCACCACCCACATGGCTCACCACCCACACACGACAAGCACCAGCTGGTACCTAAAATTTTACTCCTCTTGTGTGACGCGTCGCTTGACATATGGCCCGGAGTGTGTGGTCTGGGTAGTGTGATGGTACTGACTGTTTTTTCGTTTTCCCAAAAAATATCTGCGGGCCATAGTGAGATCATCAAAGTACATTAAAAGTCTTCATTTTATTTGTGTCAAGGACAATTGGACAATTGATTTATTTTATTCTGTGTCTAAAGGTTTCGCTTTAAAGTTTCAAAGCCCAAGATACGCTAATTCCATTAATTAGAAAACCTGCATTGTTACTAAGATTGTGTATATTAATTATTAAAAATATCTCATGCTCTCCTACTACACCTATGACTTTAATTATAATAAAGCTATGCGCTAGAAAACTAATATTGAACAGCTATTTAGGAGTACCTAATTTACTGATTGTATCGTAAAGAAACTCTTCACGGTAAATTATAAACAAATTTATGTTTCTACAAAAAGCAAACACACGTGGACGTTTCAAGACAACAGTGACTTATAGTCACTGTTTAATGAGCTGACAAACGAAAAGAATTTTTGTAAAGGGCTTTCTGTTCTTGAGACTTTGATAAACTGCCGAAAACAATTTATACAAAACAACATATCCCCAGACATATATGCAACTGTACACCAGTTGCATAGTGCTCTTGACAGTATGGGTTCGAGTCACTTCTGGGGTGTGGAGTTTTCCGTTGCATATATGCCTGGGGGACCATTCAGGCTTGTTCGCATTTGTGTTGCTCACGTGGCCCCACAATGTGAGGTGATTTGATAAAATACTATGCCCAAGATTACCATCAAAGTGCCGTCGGGATGATGGACAAATAGCCTTGGCTACCATCATCTTTTATACGGTCACTGATGATCGAGTGGTTAAGGTCTCCTGTACACCAGTTGCATAGTGCTCCTGGCAGTATGGGTTCGAGTCACTTCTGGGGTGTGGAGTTTTTAGTTGTATATATGCCATATTGACATAAAATGCAAGAAAATATAAGAATACAATAATTATGCTACTTTCTGATTACATTTTTTGTGAATGGAAAGGCAGGCAGGAGGGTTACTCAGGAGACAAAATATTGAAGTTTTTGTGAGGCAAGATCAAGAATAACATTTGGAATTTAAGGCCCATGGTGTGATATAAGAAATGGGTTGACTGAGAATTATATAAATCATACATAATGTAGTATTTTCCCTTCTAAATTGACGTAAATATTATTTTTATTTTGTATATAATTTAATAAATACAAAAAAATGTGTCGTTGGGGTCGACCGCTGGATAGAATGGACTTGGACTGAGGACGGGTTGACTGCAGACCGCTCTAGTGGTCGGTGGTTCTAGGCTCCTAAACTCGAGTGAAGGGAAGGAAACTATCAGGAGATAGGGCCATGGCATTACGACTGTCTATCACTTGGAAGGGGTCAGGATAAGGATTTGGGATGGTTCGGAAGTGGGGGTGGAAGAAATGGAGCCCAACCACTTGGACGGTTGGGGATTGAAAGCCGACCTGCATGAATTAAGGGAGACCGTCGCTCTACCTTCTAGCCCGAGTGGTTGGACGATAACCCAAGTGAATGAAAGGTTATTATCCACGTTTTTTACGGATTAGCAATTTATGTGACCGGGGCGTGGATCACCTAATTAATACCTTCGTACCCGAGTGGCACCCCGGGGCAGGCCTAAAGTCTCGATTGATGCCAGTTGCGTGCCTTTGAGATCCTCCTTTATTGTGGGTGTTCGGTAGTGTGGTATTTTAACCTACTGGCTACTCCTCTGGTCGTCGGTGTTTCGAGGCTCCGAAAGCCCAAATGAATGATATGTTATTAACCGTGTTTATTGTGGCTAGCAATTTATTATTAATTCAAAGCATAACTGCTTAGTACATAATGTATATCACATATTCGGATTTACAGAAGACAGCATACATATTGTCAGTAAGTAATGTTCGACAGATGATGGCCAAATATGCATCCCTCTTGCCATATCCTGCAGCGCGCGGAACATTCACCGCGACAAAAACAGTCGCGTGTAGTCCAATCTGTCTAAAATTATCTCGGTATAGAATATATGACACTGGCAACGTCACAAGCCAGCACCGTACAGGGCGACCAGTTTATGACACAGAGGCGTAAACAGCAGAGGGATGAGGGATATATATGCCGAGAGGTGTACCAAACTTTTTGCTGTATATACACTGCAAGTTTACTTCAGTCCTTGGTTCAATACCTGCTGGGTTGGTAAGCGTGCTTCATGGCCTCGGTAACCCTGCTACGATTTATAGACTTTAAGCCCGCCAACAAACCGTACCAATACAGTAACAATTGTAAGCATATTAAGTATTGCATATTTTACATTAACTGTAACTCGAGAAACGTCTTAAACAACATTCACATTCTGTTTCCAGGAACAACGTATCCTTACGCTGCACGTAGTGAGTGACATTACAAAATACGAATGCTGTATCTACTAATAAATGTAATCTCCAATTTTATCCTATTTATTATATTTAAATTATTATTGAGAAAATCAGTAGGAGGCATGAGGAAATATTCGAACCTATGCGCTGGGCACTCCCAGGCATGCTCTAGACCACTACACGGTCCCAAAAAACATTGCAACCTGGAATTCAACCCGCATATTCCAGGGTACCTGAGGCTTCTACTAAAGGCTTTCACACAATGTCCTCCCCCCCCCCCCCCCAACCCCAAGCGCTCTGGTTCAGGGTCCAGTAGGTCTACCTCCAACGCTTCTCATCAAATGTATAAAGAAATCAATGGAAGTCTCAGGAACCATACAGGATGCAGTTGAATCTCAGGTTGTAATGCTTTTTAAACATGTTATGGTGTAGTGTCTAGAGCGTGCCTAAGAGTACCCAACGCATAGGATCGAATCTTCCTCATTACTATTGATTTTCTCATTGATGCATCACGTTAATGTGATTTCTTTTTGCATTATTATTATTATTATTATTATTATTATTATTATTATTATTATTATTATTATTATTATTATTATTATTATTATTATTTAGAAGAGACTTCACGAAAAGTCGAGAGGTAAAGCACGTCTAGAAAATAAGTCTATTACA
Organism: Procambarus clarkii; assembly: GCF_040958095.1. Classification (NCBI taxonomy): domain Eukaryota; kingdom Metazoa; phylum Arthropoda; class Malacostraca; order Decapoda; family Cambaridae; genus Procambarus; species Procambarus clarkii. Next base: position 10,422,578 of record NC_091188.1, on the reverse strand, counting down.
GAGAGGAAGGAGAGGTAGCCTCGGGTGGGAGAATATGCCTCGACAAAACACAACTGCAGGGTAGTTAACTTAAGTATAACCATATGTACTGTCATTGTCATGTTAAGAGTAACTTGAGCCTGCATGGTGCCTGCTGTATAAATGTTTGCAGGCATAGATAATTGGCTCTCTTTCCCACCATGTATTCATCTGTATCTTGTATTGTTCTCGTCCAAATAAACTTTTTCACGTTTTCATTAACTTAACGTACAAAGTGAATGTTTTTTTTTTAAAGAGAACATTCACCCTTCAGTTAGGTTTCGTGGGTGCCAGTGAAGCTACAGCGTTGAAACCATTATGAAGAATGCTTGCACACTAGACTCCCTGGTTTGTCCTATCTACTGACTCAACAAATTGTTGATAGAAAAAGAGCTCATTTGAAGATACCGTAGTGGGTAGATTTATAATTTACAAACAATGTTTCCGTCCAAAATCTGGTGACGAGCTCGCGAGAACGGGGTGCGGTTTCAGCCCTTTCTCCCGATCTGCCACTCCGTAAAAAACTAACCTTTTAGTCTAACCAGCAACGCACAAACCCAAGTAACCTACCTAGCCCATCGAGTCCGATGTATAGAAAAACTTATCTTAATAGGTTGCGTTTGAAACGTTGATTACAGTCACGAAAAAAATACTCTGACCTGCTTGCGAGTGCAGGTTGCGGCCACAGCCTTTGCTGATGTGTAGACATCAAAATCACACATCAAAATCTCACATCAAGAAGTCAACACCAGCAATCAACAGCCAATTAATGCACAACTATATTCTACCCACTTCAAGACTCCGTACCAATATAGAAGCATCAAGAGGAAGTATGAGTCAATAGGCCCTTTGCAGTTACTTCCATTCTTATGCTATCATATATCCAATTAATACCCATTGTTCCGTGTTCTGTCTTGTGTTTGTCAAAAGTTTGTTCACCTCATTCAAAAACTGTTGCAACATATCTATTCACCCAAGTGCGATTATATAAGACGGATAAGCTGTTTAGTGTTAGCATAAGTAAAACTCTGTTTAGTGTTTTCAGGTTACAGTAGTGTGTGTAAACTAAAAGTCTTTGAAAATGTAATAAATTATTACGAAACGCGTTCAAGCGTCGCGTCTGACTAGAAATAAAAATGAATTTTGGAGAACTGATTTTTCAGTTACCATCGACAGTAAAAAGAAACATAAGAAATATTGAGAAAATTCGTGTTATATATATATATATATATATATATATATATATATATATATATATATATATATATATATATATATATATATATATATATATATATATATGTAGTACCTAGTAGCCAGAACGCACTTCTCAGCCTACTATGCAAGGCCCGATTTGCCTAATAAGCGAAGTTTTCCTGAATTAATATATTTTCTCTAATTTTTTTCTGATGAAATGATAAAGTTACCCATTTCATTATGTATGAGGTAATTTTTTTTTATTGGAGTCAAAATTAACGTAGGTATATGACCGAACCTAACCAGCCCTACCTAACCTAACCTAACCTATCTTTATAGGTTAGGTTAGGTTAGGTAGTCGAAAATGTTAGGTTAGGTTAGGTAGTCGAAAAACAATTAATTCATGAAAACTTGGCTTATTAGGCAAATCGAGCCTTGCATAGTAGGCTGATAAGTGCATTCTGGCTACTAGGTACGACATATATATATATTATATATATATATATATATATATATATATATATATGTATATATATATATATATATATATATATATATATATATATATATATATATATATATATATATATATATATATATATTCTAACAACTAGTGTTACATGCCCAAAGAGTCAGCCGTAAGTGTCACTATTTACCACCCAATTAATGTAGTTAAGTTAACGGGGAAGGAATTAAGCACAAACAACCGGCAGACAGCAGATGGGATGGAGGGGGGGGGGGTGCACCCAGTCTTCTCGATGTGGCATGCGAATAATATGTATACCCTTGCTATAGTAAAGAATATCATATACAGTATATCGGTTTACTGTGTCAAAGCTTACAATATGTATACGCTTGCCATACCAAAGCTTAAAATGTATAAGCACTTTTACAATACCCATACACTTTCGATATCAATTTGTACCATACATACTACATATCGTTTTATTGTACCAAAAAGCGCATAAACCTAAACCAGTCCTCCTAGCTTGAACACTTATACATTCGCATTAGTTCAAGCAAAAGTACACATATCCAATTCATTTACTTTTACTTAAAAGTTTCAAGTGTACGTTTGTATTCGTAGCCTATCAAAATGCTGCATTTGCTGAGAAGCGGAGATGAAGGTAGAGGTTCGTGGGAGGCGTTGAAAGGGCAGAGGTTTGCGTGGGCAGGACAACTGCATCCCAGGTCACGGAGGCAAGAACGCGCATTTGAATGCCCAGAGACAAAATTTACTGAGAAGTTACTCAATTTTTTCTTTCTAAAATAGTGATACTTGGAATTGTTTACATTTCACAAGGCTTTGCAAGTCTGACTTAGCTATTTAGAAGGGACATAACACGATATCATGTCTTAGTTATACTTTAATATATATATTTTTTTTATATTTAACGTTCAAATTAAAAATACGTTATTTATACGTATGTGCCTTGAAGTGTGCAGTCTATGCTGTCTTACTTGATCACTGTGGCAACTTGATTGACACTTTTGATGTGTGGGACAGAAGGTTATGGCATCCAAGTCTTGGGATACATAGAGATATGTATCAATGGTTATTTTCTTTGAAATTCAGAACTGTTGACATGAGGTCCAATCTCTTCAGCAGTTGCATGTTGGTGTTAGCAGTGAAGTAGAATATGTAACCACCGTGGTTGAAGATAAGGAATTCCTTAAAATTGGCGTTCGTGCAAAGGAAAGAGTAATAAAATTATCTCATGCTGTCTTGCGTGTGTGACTGCAAGTAACCTCATGAAGGCTGCAGTAGTGGTTCTGGTCTGTTTGTCTTGTGGAGATAATGTGCTGTATTGTGGGGCTTCACTTCGCTGTCAACGAGACCTAAAGAAGCTAGCATTATATTTTAATATCCTCCACTCATGCAAATGCATAACAATTAACAATAAACTAGCGATTCATAGAAACATTTATTCCACTAGCAAGCATGCCAGTCATAAAGGCCAACATACCAGCCTACGCAACATCTACCCACTCGCTTCCCTTTCCTGCCTTTCCTCTCCCTGTCCAAACCTGCAACATCCCAGCCCACTTAACCAGCCACCTAGTTCAACATCCAAGCCCACTTAACCAGCCACCTAGTTCAACATCCCAGCCCACTTAACCAGCCACCTAGTTCAACATCCCAGCCCACTTAACCAGCCACCTAGTTCAACATCCTAGCCCATTTTACAACATGCCGCTCCACATTGCTTTGTGCTCCAATCAACCAACTTACCATGTCGTCATATAACCATGGGAGGTCCTAGCTCCTGTATGCCTTCACAGCCTTGCTTGACATTGATGTCATACAAACCCACCTGATACACGGATGGGATGGACATGCAACCTTGAGCATCATGTCTGTTAAGCTGATTCTCAGTTTTATATTATAATATTCTGAACAACAATAATTATAAATAAACTCGATGTTATGAGCTAGTATAAGGAGAGATTGCAATTCTGTGCTATATTAAGATAACAAAACATCTGTGAACAAATTAGCTAATTATACAAAGAGTAATTACCAGTGGGCTCACTGGGACCTACTGCTGATGTGCGGAGAAAAATCTTCCATAAAAGAGAGGCGGACTCTGGTGTAATTAATTAATATAGATCGTCTGAGGGAATGGGTACTGCGTAGAGTAACGATCATGCGGTAACTGTCGAAGTTTATCAAAAGCAAAATTTGTTGATGGTGTTCGAAAGTTGGGTATCTCGCTGCTGGGGCCAAAATAACCCAATGGTTGTGTTTTCTATGGAGGGAGTTTCTAGAGAAAATGTGGCACTCTGCGGTGGAGACGATGACAAAAGTCGTCTTACGGCAATAAATGTTAGTTACATTATATATATATAATCTGTATGTGTGTGTACTCGCCTAATTGTGTTTGCGTGGGCTGAGCTTGGGCTCCTTGGTCCCGCCTCTCAAGCTCTCAATCAAACTTGTGAACAGGTGTGTGTGTGTGCATATGCATTTAGCCTATCTGTGCCTGCAGGATCGTGATGTTAACTCTTGGACCTCGGCTTTTTAACAGTCGGTTGTCTAATATACTGACTCATGATCTATTTTGTCATATCTGATGTCCATATATGTTTTTCTCTGTCTCACACACACTCATCCCCAGGATGCAGCCCCACAACAGCTGTTTAACTTCCAAGTACCTATATAATGCTAGGTGAACACAGACATCAGGTGAAAGAAACTCTGGTTATTTGTTTCTTCTTCGGAAAGGAATTGAACCCGAGCCATTTGGACTACGACTCTACAACCCTAAGATGTCAAGCGCTGAGTATACAAATGTTCCACTGAGCAAAGCTACTCCTCGAAAAGGGATATGTATACACCTCGAGGTGTACACAGCTTTCTTGGTGTATATACGTTGAGTTTACTTTAATCCTGGACCATGACCAGGACAGATGTATACCTGCTAGTTGGTCAGAAAACTCTTGCTGGTGACCTCAATAACGCCTCCAGAGGTTGTTGGGCCTTAAACCAAACTACTCTTCCAAGGTGAGCCAATACTAGGCTTGCGTATTGAAATCTATAATACAGGGAAACGTGGGGGGGGGGGTTGGAAGTGGACTCTGTAGATAACGTTTCACAAGTAAGAGAGGTAACGTTTTCTTCAAATATAGTCCACTCATATCTTGGTGCTCTTCTACGTCCACTGTCCACCCACATTATTATAATAAATCTGGCTTGAATATAAAATAAAGTTGTTTTCTTTGGACAAAAGTAAACGGTTTCATTGAGCAGAATTCCCTTCAACATTATATAAACAAATTTTGTTGAGTTAAGCCAAGTGTGAAATTTCAGAACACAGGTGTTTCAAAGAGTAAAGAAAGGTTAAACGAGCACAATCAGTGGTTGATAGTGAGGGTGTGTGGGTGGGGCTCAGGGTGTGTGGGGGGGGGGAGGGGGGACACGTGGTGGAGTCGGTTGGGTAGGTGGGTACATATAAGGGTGTTGGTGGTAGGGGGGGTGGTAGGGTGAGTGAGTTGCGTGGGGGTTTGTTGAGGCAGTGGGGGGTGTGTGGGCGGCCATGACCGTATACCAAACAGGTCGCGGGCAGCCTCGACTCACAGCTGTGGGCAAGGCAGTACAGGGGTCCTGCTGTAGGTGACGTTTACGATGATGACGCACTGCGGGTCATCGTCGTGTGTTTTAGCGTTAGAGACGATGCCGGCTTAATAAGAATATCCTCCAGAAGGGCAACTGCTTGCTTGCGTCTCCCCCCCCCCCCCCCTGATCACGCACATGCATGCGAGCACACACGTAGGTGAGCAGTCAGTGCATTTGACAACTGGAATCTAGAAAGGTGGGGTCTAAGAGCTAAACCACGATCCATAAAAAACAAACAGATGAATACACACATTCACTAGCGGAAAGCCTGACACCTCTCGTAGTCTCTACTAGGATAAGAGCCCTTCTAAAGGCGGACAGGTCCGAAAGAGTACTAGAGTACTCTTTCGATTGATGAAGATTAAGCCACCCAAAAGGTGGCACGGGGATGAATAGCCCGTAAGTGATGGCTCTTTTAAGCCATTGCAAGTATCAATGAGCTGATACTGGAGATCTGTGGAGGTACGACTGCACCCTGCGTGACGGGAGATGTCTCCCCCGTCGTACTCTTTCGGACCTGTCCGCCTTTAGAGGGGCCCTTATCCCCGTTCTTGAAAGTCTCTACTAGTTTTACCTTCTAACCCGTGTATAACACTCATCTTCAGAAGGCAACTACAACATTTGTTGCCACTTATTACGTTCGCTTTATATGGACATCAGAATCACTTTACAGAGCTGATATACAATTTCAGAAAAGTCGTTGAAGGTAGCCTGTTATATTTACGCTTTACGTCATTATTTGTCTCAAGAGAACAAATATAAACGCTGGCAGCTGCTGTGTGCGCCCGGCCTGACACCAGACGCTGCCTGCCGTGGGGGGATTCCCTCACAAGTGTGTAGGAAAGTAAGAGTGTAGTAGGCTTAGGATTCCTTATAATCTCCCCTATGACTTTGTAATATCTCCATTGGTCAAACTATTATGTATTAGCGATAAGACCTACCATTAATGTATGATGACTTACTGTAAATATTTAGCTCTTGAAATAGCACTTTCTCTGTAACTACCTGACATTGTAACTATAAGGTGTGAAGGATAGATGAAATTGTTTATGTAATAATCTAAGATGAGGTATGATAAAAACCTTTTGTGCCCTCTGTAATGCTTTTTGCGCTACCGCTCACAGGATGAGTATGGGGTGCACAATAAACTAGCCGCCTCTGGCGGCAACAATAAAAATCAAAAGGCTTAGGAGAGGTTATATTAGGTTTTAGGTTATGCTGCTGCCGTGCAAAATGTGGGATGCTTTTGTGTGTAAAAAAAATGCACACACTCCCCATCATCGCTATAGCTACAGTACAAATATTTTTGATGGGTTGAAATATAACACGAGAAATGAACACCACATGGGGGAGAATTATCAGGAGAAAGCGCTAAGCCATTACGACTATATAGCACTGGGAAGGGGTCAGGATAAGGATTTGGGATGGGACGGGAGGGAAGGAATGGTGCACAACCATTTGGAGGGTCGGGGATTGAACGCCGACCTGCATGAAGCGAGACCGTCGCTCTACCGTCCAGCCTAAGTAGTTGGACAAAACCACATGGGAGACAAAGCGTATTTATACCGATGAGTTTTCATCATTTTTAGCGAAAAGATTTGACTGCTAAATATATTGCCAGCGATGACGTTGCCACCAACGCCTGTATGTCACTAGCTGTGAATATCGGCGATGACTATCCTGGTGGCCGAGGGGGTCCGGGGGAACGTTGACGGACGGATGAAGGAGATGAAAGAATTAAACGACATTGTAAAGGTCAGAAGCATTATATTTCTCCTCCCTTACTGAGCTCTGGCCCATGACGCCAAGTTCATTCATGCACCTAAGTACACTGCATATATATATATATATATATATATATATATATATATATATATATATATATATATATATATATATATATATATATATATATATATATATATATATATATATATATATATATATATATATATATATATATATATATATATATATATATGTCGTACCTAGTAGCCAGAACGCACTTCTCAGCCTACTATGCAAGGCCCGATTTGCCTAATAGGCCAAATTTTCCTGAATTAATATATTTTCTCTAATTTTTTTCTTATGAAATAATAAAGCTACCCATTTCATTATATTTAAGGTCAATTTTTTTTTATTGGAGTTAAAATTACCGTAGATATATGATCGAACCTAACCAACCCTACCTAACCTAACCTAACCTAACCTAACCTAACCTAACCTATCTTTATAGGTTAGGTTAGGTTAGGTAGCCGAAAATGTTAGGTTAGGTTAGGTAGTCGAAAAACAATTAATTCATGAAAACTTGGCCTATTAGGCAAATCGGGCCTTGCATAGTAGGCTGAGAAGTGTGTTCTGGCTATTAGGTACGACATATATATATATATATATATATATATATATATATATATATATATATATATATATATATATATATATATATATATATATATATAATATTTAACCTAAAAGGGGTACCACCTCTGGTGCAAGTGTAAGAACCCATAGCCTCGGAGAAGAAAATAATGAGTACTCAGAGAAGACCTTGTGGATCCTCACTGAAGATCTTCACCATTAGACTAAATAAATGTTATACCCCTTCTAGGTATAATATATATATATATATATATATATATATATATATATATATATATATATATATATATATTATATATCATTCCCACCGAAGAGATAATGCGATGTTTGAGGGTCTATGTAAAGTCCAAATCGTCACGATCTTTCACTCGGGATACAATAAGAAGCAACATTCTTTCGGGAGACGATCAGCACTCAGTGAGAAGGCAACGAATAACAGCACAACCAACGTGTTGTTGCCTGTAACATCATCTGAGCTCAAGAGGAGCCAAATAAAGCTGTTGTGAGAACCTACGAGTGATTTACTCAATTACGAATCGGATATCTCGACGCTTTATTTGGTTGGCTGTGTGTGTCGCCCTCGGTAAGCCATCGACGCCTCGTGTATGGGGTTTTATGGAATATCAGGGGTGGAATAGGCCGTAGAGGACAGTGATGGTAAGGGAATACCAGGGGTGGTATAGGCCGTAGAGGACTGTTTGGTAATAAGGATATACCAGGTTGCATGGAAGAGGGAATACCAGGAGTGGTATAGCGATTAGAGTGTACCAGGTGTGGAGTGGGTGCTGCAAAGTTATGGTGGGTGATGTGAAGCTGCCAGGCTACTCACATAAGACTTTGCAAGATCTAGCTTCATCTCCTGGGCTCCACCTTTCAAGGTGTCTGACACCGGTGACTCCGTCTACTTTGTTCCTTAATTGTCATATTTTCTTTTAAAGGTTTAAATGGGTATAGTCTATTATTTCCCTTAGGTTTCTTCCACTTACAACCATTAGACTAAATAAATGTTATGTGTGTCTGACTTGCATTTGTCTTCTCGTTTTGTTGCTGTCCAACCTAATCAGTCTGCATGTCTCATATCGATGCTTATAAGTATTTTGCATGTCTAGAACATGTTCCTTCTAATTCTCCGATCTCCAAGTGACATTAGGTTCAACTTCCTCAGTCCGACCTCATAGCTCAGTTATTCTCTAATCTGGGACTTAGTATTGTAGCTAACTTATTTTTTCGTCGTTTTTTTTTAAGTTAGAGCTCCATGCAGGCCTATACCACTCTAGTGCTAGTCTGACTATGTTGTAAACAACCTTATTGCTTAGTATCTTGAAGCTTGTCCTGATATTCTTCAGCTTAGAATGTACTACCGACATCATTCTGTTTAGCGCGTTGGTGTGAAGTGTACTTTATTGTCCTTTCCTCTTGCTAACACTGGCAGGTTCCTCCTTTTTATTATGTATAAATTTTCCATTCATCTGGTCCCATTTTCGTGGCCTTGACATTATTTGGCCTGAAGCCTAATAATGCTGTATCCCCACCATGCTTGTGATCTATGTCTTCCTGGAGCCTCCAGCAGTCTTCCTTCTCCCTGGAGCTTTCAGAAGTCCTCCTTCTTCCTGGAACCTCCAGTAGCATCTTCCTGAAGCTTCTAGGAACCCTCTTTTCTACTGAAGCCTCCAGCAGTTCTTCTGGTATGGTATAGCGGACTGTGAGAGTGCACCTATTGTGGTATTGTGACCTATGAATCGGGGAGTGTATACCCGATGTAGCTTCTTGTGTATCGATGAGAGTGTACCTGTTGTGTATCGGAGTGAGGTGTAGTGGTGTAGCGAGCTGTGAGGGAGCCAAGGCGGCAGTGACATCAGGGTCGTAGATCAGTCTACTAAAGAAGACCCTCCCTGGGGCTCGCCCAAGTCCCTCCGCTTCCCTTTAGCCAGGCCAGGAAGGACAGATTACTGGCCACCTTCCCACTCTGCTGCCACACCGTAACACATATTGCTATTATTAGTCAGGTTCACCCCGCCCACACGCCCTGGCCCCCCACACCCCCAGGCCCCCACACCCCGTCCACACGCCCTGGGCCCCACACCCCGCCCACACGCCCTGGCCCCCACACCCCACCCACACGCCCTGGGCTCCACACCCCACCCACACGCCCTGGGCTCCACACCCCGCCCACACACCCCGCCAACACACCCTGGTCCCCACACCCCACCCACACGCCCTGGGCCCCACACCCCGCCCAAACACCTTGGCCTCTCACCCCGCCCAAACACCTTGGCCCCTCACCCCGCCAACACACAACCACCTGTGGTCTAGCGTGACCTCGCTCAGTGCTTTAACATGCTCGTTTACAGGACGTTCTCAGAAGTGGTAGGGCAAGTGGGAGGTAAATATTTAGGTAGATGTGGGCGTGCTTTAGCTTGTGCGTGCAGGTATGGGCGTGGTGCTGCGGGTGGGGGCGGGCGTAGTGCCAGGCAACAAGGGTGGTGGCCATATCCCACTTGGGCTACCGGCGCAGTCGCAGATTGACGTCCTCTGCCCTACCCAGTCGCTCCCTGCTCACTCCTGCGCAACCCACCAGCGCTCATCACCACCCATGTAATCTGCGCTCTAAAACCTAAACTTTTTCGGGTCATCCCAGAACTTTAGACAAAAATAAAAAAGAAACTTTAACGTGAAATGTGATCTTTTTTTTATTTTCAAAGTGAATAACATAAATCTGAACCATATGGTCATCTTGTTGACACCATTAACTTGAGAAAGTGGCACTACCTCCCTGCCCTTGTGCGTCGTTACAAGTGTTTTAGTGTGTCGTCACTCGGTGCCTTAATGATGTTCTGTGAGGTTAAACTGAGGCCGCTTAGGCTGCCACTGTTGAAGACGCACCTGCCCAGTAATCTGGTGTGAGCGACCGTGGCGTCAGCATCCAAGTGAGGAGGGACTTGTTGACAACAGCTGGACTCTTTTCCCACCATCATGACTGCCAGGGGTATTAAAACCAGCACACTGGGTATGTTTTAATTTCTCGTTTAAAATAATTCATACTAACCCTGTGTGGTTTACGAGTATCTTAAGACTCTAATCTTGAGTGAGTTAACATTTACATCTAGGACAATTAACACTAAACGTGGGTATGTTAAGATTTGCATACAGGACAATTGACTCTAAACCTGGGTAGGACAAAAGATAAGGTCCAAATAACACTCTCCCCCTTGAAGAGTTACGACATAGCCTATTAAACTGGTAATTATACTTCAAGGGTAGCTTAGCTCTTAACAGTAACACTTTATTGTTCAGTAAAGGTCACACTGTCTCTGGGGTCTGGCGAACCCTCGTGGGTCTCTTGTTGATTAATATTGGGGGACTCAAATATTTATGGTGAAGCTGACTTGACTAAAGTAAAAAAAAAGACATAACAGTGTTTGGTTAAATCTTGAAACAATATTTATTTGATTAGGTTAACATATGAAAACCAGTTTGTTATATTAGTAATTACATCATTGCAAAGTAAACAAACAATACTCAGCTTCGGTTAAATTTCGGTACAAGCTCAACCCATCTGACGAGAATAGTTTTTGTTCTAATATGTTCTTCAAGCGTAAAATTATTCGTGGCTTAGTTATATTATTATCCTAAAATACTGTTAAAGTTGCATGGAGATGTTAGTTAAGTCAATGGAGACTGGGGTAGCAACAGTTCAGAGTCAGCTGAATGAAAGTATATGCCAGACAGGTCAACAAGGGCAATGAGTCAGTCTCAATATCATGTTGTCCTGGCCTCTTGCTGATAAACACCCAGGATGTGTAAATTCTCTCTGCCGAGACCAAGTGTGTTAATACTGACAGTTACTGCTAGTGTCACTATTAAGGTTAGTTTTCCCCTTACGCACGCACCATATTTAACTACTCACTGCTTTCGTAACAAATCCGCTCGTACCATAGGAACAAATTTAAAATATATACTGTATATTTCGAGAGCTCTACGCACTTCTCGGCGTATAAACATCGAAAAGTGTACATCATTTTTCAGCGTATTACGGGGCTATTCATGCCAGTGCCACCTCTTGGGTGGCTTAATCTTCATCCATCAATCATCTCAGCGTATATACTCCGGGAGGTCTACCCCACTTCTTAGTGTATATACATCAAAAGGTATATCTGACTTGTCAGTGTATATACATCAATAGGTATATCTGACTTCTCAGTGTATATGCCCTTACTTTACATCAGTCTTGAACTTTGTTGAAGATTAAAGTATACTTTCATAAGGGTCGGTACGTTAGTTGTGGTTTTAATATTTCTCACGGTTGTTTTTCCCTCATTCTCGTGGACAGGAAGTCTGTTAGGCTTTTCAAGGTTTCCCCAGGTCGACAACCGACCTTTCTCCAGGATACAACCCACAACAATTATGTAACTTTACTACGTGAACAGCTGGTGCATTATGTGAAACGAAATAGACCCAAACGTCTCGCCCTGCTCAGGAATCGAACTCCTTGTGTTCATTTATGATCATCCAATAGCTTACCTATTTTTTTTTTTTTAACTTCCGTCTATGCATTTTCATTTATTAGCAACACCGAAACATAATCGTCAGTTATTTGACCAGTTTTAATGCATTTCCGTTCAGGTTTAATATTTGTTGCCCTGGTGTTGGATTTAAGGCATATGAACCTTTAGAGGGTTATTAAAAAAATAATACATAAAGGAGCTGCTCGTATAGGTCAATAAATAAGCCTACTTCAGCTCTTTAATTCTTATGTTAATATATATATGTGCGATAACAGGTAAAGGCTGACATAATCGAAAAAAATAGATTAAAATAATATGTATTAAATTCATCGACATTTACTATTTACATATATTAATTAGATGTGCGCTCGTAAAAAAATGTAGCTACTAGCTTAAAGCTGATTGTGCTGGAATAGTTCTTAAGTACTCATAATATGTCTGTGCTAGTGAGAACAGTTTCCTCAATACGTTTCGATAAAAGAGACTAACAGACAAGGCTGAGTATTTTGTTTTTTCAAGTGCATGTGTGTTTGGTTGCGTAGGTGGTGTGTTGTTTTGGTAGCGAAGCTGTGTTTGTTTTTCTGCAGCGGACAGCGTAGGTGGTGCGTTATATGGGTGGTGGAAGGGCGTATGACGACAGCCGACGTCAACACCAATTTTCTGATCTGGGGTTTTCCTTAGAGAGCTAGCTCATATTGTTCTCACAGTTAAATAAATATGTCCAATTAAAAAGTAAATATAAAATGTTATCCAACCATTTTGTTATCTTTTAAAATCAAACTAAGAGTAATTGCAAATACCATAAACATTTGAAAAACGTTCAAGAAAAAGGGAATGGCAACAAATCAGAGACAAAATAAAAAGACTTTTTATTTCACGTAAATTAGAGGTACTGTAAGTAAGTATCCTTATCTTGCTATATATATATAAATAATAATACCCACTATATTTTTTTTTACAAAATTTAATACTGCGTAAGTTAAACAACGTATCCCGGCTTTGTTAGAAAAATATTCTGAATATAACTTCCGAAGAGGATATCGTCCCAAGCAGGTTATTGGCACTTAACATGCGGGTGACAACTTCAGTGCAGGAGGTGGGTCATGGTAATGGACGGGTGGGTTATGGTGGTGGGCGGGTGTATCATGGTAGTGGGCGAGTGTATCATTGTAGTGGGCGGGTGTATCATGGTAGTGGGCGGGTGTATCATGGTAGTGGGCGGGTGTATCATGGTAGTGGGCGGGTGTATCATGGTAGTGGGCTGAGAGGTCCCATTAGCAAGAGAAGCTAAAACTAAAATAACAAACCTAACCTAGGTCTGCCATAAGCTTACCTAATCTAACTTAACGTCGACCTGAACTAAACTTACATACGTTAAGTTTGTTGGGGGGATATTTCTATGTTGTTCTAATTTTTGAATCAACAAGACAAAGTGTACAAAATAATTTGCTAAGAGTATACAGTATATATAGCCTATTGTCATTCCTTTTAGGTTATTTCCTATTAGGTTTAACAGAAGCCTAAATTGAGATTTTCAGACACTTCATCTTTGCCTTAAAAAGAAAAAGAGACGTGAATCGTTTGACCTCACGTCGTAAGAGCTGGCAACAAGTTTGACTAGGCAGGGGGCATCACTTCACTTATGGCCACACAACATCTATGACCATACAACACATAGCTACTTACCACCTTTGGCCATACAAGTATGGACATACAACATATGCAAAGATGCAATAGATGAGGCGATGCAACTGAACCGTTCTCACTGAATGGTTAAGGAGTCACTCAGTGAAATAGGGAGGGGTGTTGATTGCACAATATTCGCAGAATTGGGACATCCGAAACTCCAGTGCTCTAAGTTGCAATCGTACTGGGCCGCTCGCCAATTCGTAATTACCTATTTGTGTTCAGAAGAATGAGCTAAAGAACTTTTTATTTTTTTATCTTTATTTAAAAAAATACAATATAAGTTACATATACATAAGTGTTACAAGGCAATTTATCGTTTGGTGCAGTGACTCCCGGTCAAGTTATGCTCTTGTTAATTCTGCTCCACGAGCTGTTGATGAATTTGGCTTCTGCCTTTCCCCTTGCCTCCATATATTTTATATTTGTACACTGTAGGACATACTCGCTGGCTCGCCCGTTATTTTAGTTTCCACCAATGTTTTATCATCACGCTCCCAACCATACTGGACTGTCCTCGTACATTGTGTCTACATCTCGGATTATTTTGTACATTTTGATCAGGTCTCATCTAAGGCTAATTTCTTCTGAAATTAGTTTTGAGTTCTTCAATTTATTCTAAACATTCCAGTCCTTATTGCAGTGATAAATCTTCGAGCCTATCTAATTTTATTTTTTTATGTGGGTTGTAAAGCGTGCTGCTGCTGCTACATACTCTAACACAGGTATCACGTGCTTGGTGAATGTACCAGCCCATGTTATCCTCTGGTGTTGAACGCTTAGTGATAAACTTCGAATAATGTCGACCTTAAATTTGGTAATTTTCCCATCCTGCAAATTATCTCATGTCCCATGTTGCTCTCCTTATTATCTCGAATATTCTCTTCGCTTGCGCTTCTCTCCAGTTTGACATAATTTGCGTGATATGTAAGAAGGAGTCTATTTTGCAGGTAAGTAGGACTGATGCTTGCGAAATTATACTTCTTGCTTTGGCTCCGTTCTGATTCCTCCACCTTCACTCTGACTACTGCCTGCCTGTTAAGCATTCTCGTACTTTACTTTATTAAGTACTCTTACGTTTATTTGAGTCAGTTTACCCTCTAATGTATTTGTCTCTCTTGGGAAAACATTTTCAACTGCTCACTGAGCAACATTGACAGTCTGGAAATATGAAGTCTGTCTATTCTTCCATTTTCTATATTATCTTGGTCATTCTTTTGTGGCATTCCATTAGATTAGTTAGGCAGGATCTACCTTATCAGAAATGGTGTTAATTTTGTTTTATTAAATTTGTGATTTCCAGTTGTTCTTCTTCTGGTCCCTGTTGAATTATTTTATTTATTCATTACTTTGTAGGGTATACATGACAGGTAGCGGCTTGTAGATAAATGTGTCCTGCTTCGCGCC